>NW_026136724.1:7715524-7763024 GCF_905237075.1 Dicentrarchus labrax | reverse complement strand
GAGTGTAGATGGACAGATTTCTACCTGCATCTGCATGAGGACTCACTGAATGTTTCATATAAGCTCTTGTGCCAAAATCCACATCAATTTTCAGTAGTTTTGTTCCATAACTAAAAGTGAACTCTTCACCCTTGAGACTGTGCCAAAGTTTCACACAACTCCTCTCCATCCATGGAGCAGCAGGGAGTTTAATCTATCAACATGACACATGAGGCTCTTGGCCCTCCATGTTTTCCCCCGGGGGCGATTTTTGTTCGGGCACACAATGGAGATTGTCTTTACAGGTGGATTTCAGGTGATGATCAACAGGCAGAAATTACATCAAGCAGTGTTTGGCCAGTGATAGTTTTTTTCTTCAGAGCTCGCTGTGTTATACACTTTAATACTTTCCCATTTTCCCATCTGCTGGAGGAAACGCTGCCAACATTGGCGTTACCCTGAGAATATTTCATGGCAGCCGAGAGTGGAGATAATTTGAGTTTTGAGACCTCGGTTGTCTTTTGCGATTAACTTCTCCTACCAAATCCAGTACCTGCTAATGTTTAAAAACAAGTTTCAGGTTTTTTTTGCATCATCTTGCATGTGTAGTGACTAGCTGTGCTAGAATTACCCATTATATGTTTATTTTGCATAGACTAAAGGTGATTATTTGTCATTGCGGTCAAGTTTTCCCAGTATGGAGTATTGATCCAATATTTTAAAGATGTTATAACATAACGTGAACCAGATAAGGCTTATCTGGAGTTAAAAAGGGATTTGGCTACTACAGAGGTTCACCCTGATTTTGTTTCCTTTGCCCTGCCCCCTCAAACCAAAAAGTGTAACTGACTACCACTGTCACATTCCTCAGTGTCTGAAGCTGCAGACCAGTTAGGCAATTACCTGAATAAGTGCACATATGCAGGAAAACACACACGTCTAGTCTAAGCGAAAACTGACCCCCACTCGATGCCCCCAAAGAGTTACCGAATTAATGCGTACGCGTTTGTGTAAAACCATGTGTGTGTGTGTGTGTGTGTGTGTGTGTTTGTGTGTTTCCTGTCTGGCTCTGTGTGTTTGTGTGTGTGGCTGCTCTGAGACACTGAGTCCAGTCAAATGCTCCAGTGGAATAAAAGAGCCATTGTTCACCAAGGTGGTCCCTGTAGGACCTCCAATCCTACCCCTTTAGATGCACACACACACACACACACGCACACACACAGACAGAGAAATATATATGCATATACAGTACACTCACACATTCAAACATACACAGAGTTCGTAGGCCGCCAGACAAACACACATAATACACACTCACCTCTGCCTAATCATAGCTTTGTGTTAGAGGGTGGCAGTTGCACAGAGGTAAATATTTGGATGTGGGATGTAAACGTTGGTCTGTGTAAATCAGACACACACACAACACACACACACACACACACACACACACACACACACACACACACACACACACACACACACTCATGGTAGTCTGTGTAATTCAGACATAGCTACTTCCTTCCTGTGGGGTGATGATGTTTAGTCTCCCCACACCGCAATCTGATTGGTGCGTTTGATCTCATCCACTTCCTGTTTAGGAGCACTCCGACCCCTTCTGGCTCAGATCTGGGATCAGCCTTCATCAGGGAGATTCGTGTGCACCACATGTAGGAGGGCTGATAACTAGTCTGAGATCAGATCTGTCTGCCGAAGGGCTGATTCATCCCAACTGTCTGCGTCATCTGGCTAATGGGAGCACGCTGGATGAATGAGCTGGTGTCCTGCAGCAACTGTTGCATCATTTTAAACTTTTGGTGTGTGTGTGTGTGTGTGTTTTGCTGAGAGGGTCATGTAAAGAAGGAAATGCCACCAAATACCAAATGATACCAAATGTGAACCTAATGTGACATCAGCCATTGGTTTGTGACGTACAGCTTTGGAGCCTTGAGTTTGGCGTTTTGGCCGTCGCCATGGCAGTTAGAAAAAGCCAGCGGCGTTGACGTACTGCGAGTTGAGCCGCTCTCATTTGCTGCGTAGTTTCAAGTGTCTCAATGGGTGATCCGGCTCATTACGGTCTTGGTGTTTTTCCAAGCATTATCACAGCTATCAAACTGACCCTAAACATAGCCAAACACAAAAGACAGTGTGAACAACCTCATACCAGAAGCGTACACACCCCAAAAATGTTTCTTGAGTATGACGGAAGCTTCTGGGCGTAAAAGGGAACATGAGACTACCCTGATACATCACATCCTTATATGCAGTAAACACATTTTGACTGCAAGGCCATTTTGCTTTTGGTGCATTCATACAGTAGTTATTTGAGGGGATATAGGGAATAAGATATTCACACATTCTGTGCTATTCCATTCTACGGTGAGGTCAAGCTGCAGTTTGTAGAAAATGGCTATAGTATGTTGCTTTTATGAATTGGACTAGATAGCCGCATAGCCATTCACTATTAGCAGTAACAGTATAACGGCAGTTAATAAATGCCTTTCCTATTAGAACTAGCGTTATTGCAAACTCTTGCTGATTTGGCCCAGTATCCCTACAAATAATGTCCATATTGGATGATTCTGATGTCACACAGGTTCGGAGAGAGATTGTTTCAAATGCTGTTCAACCATTTGGGTGTTTTGTAGCATGTTCAACTTTTATGTGGGACCAGAATCCTTACGCTAGGTCTGACTATGCACGGTGTGAGACAGTGCAATATAGAAAAACATACAAACACCAAATGCTGAGTGAAAGAGACATTGCTCGCAACTCAAATCAAGCAAGAAATGCTGCTTTCTACTGTTTACTGACCTTGTTTTTTTTTTTTTTTTTCATGTGCTTGTGATGTTGAACATTAAAAAAAAAACCCAGAAAGGCTTGTCTACTGGCAATGGGAAAGGAGTCAATCAACTATTTTTAGCATGTTTATCCGGCATATAAATTATTTTCCATGTACAATGTGGAGGCAAATCTCTTTGTAGAGAATTTAACTAACATGTATTACTATTAATTTGAAAAAGCCAGTAACCCTCTGTTACTATGATGCAGTAAGTACTAACAATACATAAATGGACTTAACGTAACAATATTTCTAGTGTGATCATAAGACTTTTTTTTCTAGATTAATATCTCAATGAAAAGCTTGTGTTTTGGTACTCTATCTGTCCGGTATGACTCAGCCAATCAGAATTGTCGTTCTCATAATACAAGAGTACCACCACCAACCAGCACATGCATGGTGCATTCTTTTTAACCTTCTGTCTGCCTGATGAAACCTTCCTGTAAACCTCTTGATGTCCAGACCAAACAAAAGCCTTTGTACAGACAAAAGCTTGCAACCACTTCAATACAATTGCACGCTGGACAGCTTATTCATCTAATTGAGGCCTTGGCCCCAGGAGAGGGGGAAAAACAGATCACATGGTTAAGACAGTTACTGGTTAGATGATGAATGGACTTTTATCTAAGATGTGAGGAGTAGAAAATCTCTAGATTACACAGCAGAGTTAATCTTTAGTCAGCAAATGTACGAAAGCTACTGTACAAAAATAGTTCTTGTATAAATGTCACGTATTTACTGAGTTAATACAATCAGGAGATAAATTAAGGGGGATTTATTAAGGGAAACTCAAGTGCCATGTGACACAAGTGTGGCAATGGTTGGTACACTACACCCATTTATTCTTTATTTTTTTGTCTGCTTTAAGTTCGTCTTTGTGTCGTTTCATGAACAGTACTAGACGTCCAAGTTCTCAAAACCCTCAGATGTATGAAAATGTAATTTAACATATGTGTGTTATTGGGTGGATTCAGTGGTTTAAAAAAAGTGGTCATTTATGAGAACAATGTAAAAGCAGTAGTTAAAAACACCAAAAAATCACACTACCCACCCCTTACCACTCTCTGCTCCCCTGTCCTAAAATAAAAGATGTTGAGAATAAGAACTTCTTCAGAAGAAAAGGGAAGCAAAAAGGGACATGTCATAAAGAAAGCCTTCAATAGAAGAGGAAGGAATTGAAGACAAGACATAAAATGTGATTTAGCTAAAGTTATGCTTCTGAGAAATGACACAGAATGTGACAGAACAAAGACAAAGTCACATTTACACTAGTTTTTTGTGACACCCTCTTTAAAAACACACACGGAACCCAAAGCATGAAAAACTGTTTTTTTTTTATTTAAAGTCTTCAATATCTCTTCTTTTGACACAATAAACCATGAGTCTGGACATGGTGTTTGATAAAGAAAACATCTTCATATTTCAGTGTTGAATTCTGAAACGTCTGCACAGTTTGGTCTGTAAGACTATAAGTGTACTTATCTTTGATATAAACTAGACAGTCACCATGGAGGTCAAGTGTGGCAAGCACTTGTTTGTACTCACTAGACTTTACTGTTTGCATTTGAGTTTGCTTTTGACAACTGTGGGCTCTCTCTCTCACACACACACACACACACACACACACACACACACACACACACACACACACACAATATACAATATACAATTTGTTTTTACAACAACAATCTACAATTTCTGCCTAAGTAAAGTGGAAGAGGACAGGAAGGGGAAAATGAGAGGTTGCCAGAACCACTCCCTCTACATAATCAGACAATATTCCCCACTATTCAACAGTTTGGTTCAGGACAGGCTAACTGCAAAACTAACGGCCATATTTCCGTCAAATTTGATGCGGCCTATTATGGTCCACAGAAGAGGAAGACTGATGACTTCCTGACCTTCCCTGCAGCACAACCATTAGGCAAAAAAATCCACAAATATGCTAGAAATATCAGCTTTTAATATGCATGTTGGCATGAAATTCATGTTCTACAAAGGAAAGACTTTCTCCTTTTTGGACACTTGTGAAACTCATAGCACTTAATTCAAATAGCTCACAAGGTACTGAAAACTGATGGCTGAATTTTATTCAATTAAATTTTATGTATATATTTATGCCCCCAGAAGACAAAGATGTTAATGACACCCTGACTTTGTATCTAGTGCCACCAGGCCAAAATGACTTAAACTGCTACTACTAGAGGTGTTCACTTCACACACGTACATATCTTCATCGCCAAATGTTCAAAGTGAACGGACTACACTGACTGAATCAGTAGCTTTTAGCTGTGGAGCACCACTTGCTGGTGACTGAGAGCAGCATTGTTGGCTCAGATGTGATACACAGTGCACTACTTCCTTGTTAAAAGCTTATTAGGAGACCACAAAAGCCACAGAAACGACCATGAACTGATAACTCTGTTGCGAATAGAGGCTGCTCTGTTATTAACCCTATGTACAGGGCTTGTATAGATTTTGTACTAAAGAGAATGTAACAAGTTGAACCAGCAACAAACTGAATGTACTACTAAACTGAAGAATCGTGTGTCACTGTGTTATGAACCGTGATGCCTTCGCTTACTGACTACAGTACATTTAGTCAAGTTCTGTTAGGTTAAATTTTAAGGTTACTTAGTTACATAATTTCAATATTTAAACTTTATACTCCTTTATACTTCCACTTCACTACATTTATCTAACAGCTATCCGTACTTTGCTGTATATGATTTTACAATTTTTTTTACAATGATATATATATATAACATAATACATATTTTTTATTTTTATAAGCTTAATGGTCTCTAAAATAAAAAAGAAATAAATCAAATTAAATTGTCATTGTATGTGAATAATGTTATAAGCCAGTGGCAGTCAGTTCTGGACAGTTTGGACTGATTGAGACCTCAGAAGAACAGAGGCAAGATTGGGAAGGAAACATCAATGAGACAAAAAGAAGTAAAGGGACATACTATGTTGTGCACACTAACACCTACCTGTTGCACATTTCCCTTTTGGGAGTAACCAGACACACATGGACACACACACTTCACCCTGCAGAGCTGTGACAGGGAGCAGAAAGGAGGAGGAAGGTTGATAAAAACACTTAGGGCTGCCTTGGATTTGACAGGGTGAGTAAAACACACCGAGCACAGATCCCTCCTTATGTCCACACAAACACACACACTCACTGATGTCTCTATTCATTTAGACTGTCACACTCACACACCCCCAAGAGATCTCACTTCCTCTGTCAGCCAGCTAAATTACAGCTCTCCTTCTTCCTCTCTATCTCTCTTTTCCTTTCTTTCTGTCTCTCTCACCTCTGTCTGAGAGACAGACAGCAACAAAGACACGTTTGGCATGCTGTCGCTCTCTCTCGCTGTCTCTAGCTCTAACACAAAACCAGTGTCTAAAGAGAGGACATACGTACCAGATGTGCTGCTTAATGTTTTAATGTGATTAAATGTTCCAAGTAAAACATTAGGGAGAAAAATATCATTTGTGCAGGGTTGTGTGGGTCAGTGTCCCAGTCTGCCCTCTGAAGACAGACAAGGACTGTCTTATGGTTCTGCTGGCTCACACCAAGACAGCTCAGCTGGTTCAACTGCTGAACATATCATTGTGGACAATCAGACCAGAACCCACCTGACTGTCAGCCAAACAATTTATCCAAAACAGCAGCAACAACTAGCTTTCTATGCCAAATTTAATGAAGGCATTTAATTGTGTCATTAGGGAGGGAACATATTGGAAACTAACAAAGTGAAATTATTAGTGCATGCATGTGGTACAAGATGATGAGGTGCAGGCGAAATTCCCATGTCTTTGTCAACATGTCATCATGTTAAAGGATCTTTTGGCAGAAATGGAATATCATATTCATAGGTATATTTTCATTAGTGTACAATCACCTGAAGATAAGAATTGCTGTGTTTTCATTACCTTAGAATGAGCCATTTTACCGAGGGAGCGGGTCCTCTTCTATACAGGTCGCCATGTTGAACTGCCATGTTTCTACAGTAGCCCAGAACAGACAAACTACACTCTAGCTCTAGTTCTGTTCTAGTACTGGCTCCTTTCATGTTTTCTCGAAGTTTTATGGCAACCATAGTTTCTCTACCATGCTTGGAAGGCTAGTGGCATCTAGATGGTTACAATCTGCCACTTCATCGCTAGAAGCCACTAAATGATACACACTGTTCTTTTAAAGTAACATTCCTGAAGATGTCTGGCAGGTATTTGGTCATAAACCAAAGTGCTGGAGAAATTTTGACCTGACGGTGGCACTATGTGTGAAAAAATAAAGCATAACCAAAGTCATTAAAATTCATTTCATGGGGTGCATGAAGCTCTGCACCACATTTCATGGCAATCCATCTAACAGATGTCAAGACATTTCAAATCTGAACTGCCTGTGCGCTAGATGAAAAGTCAGGAAACCACAAAAGTCACTAGAATTCATCCTCAGGGCACCATGAATGTCTGCACCAAATTTCATGTCAATCAGTCCTATAGTTATCCAATAGTCCAATGGTAATATTTCAGTCTGGACCGAAGAGGTAGAGCAAATGACCAACAGACAAACTGACATTGCCATCCTTTAAGCTACAATTTACAATAATGCTCTATAGTTATAGTTTATAAAAGAAGATAAAACTAGGCCACTAATGATTCATGCACAGTGATGTAGAAAAAACAACAAATGAAGTGAATAAAGTCAAACCAGATCTGATTACAGCCAACGGTAATTAAGAGAAATAAAAGCCTGAGCTAACTGGACCTGTTGTGCCCAATCAGGCTCAGGCTGAGAATCAAAGCTCTGGGACAAACTCGGATAAACCAACAGATCAGCCAAGATAAAATGAAATGCATCAAATTGATTCAAACATACACAGATGTCTACAGTTTAACAGGACAATCATTACAACAGAAAACTGACGTGATGTGTTTAAATTCTTTATTGAGCAAATTTCTCCCCAAAAAACAACTGCATATATATTTCTATGACTCTTTTTCACACACACACATACACACTCATGGAGTATAAACACACATGTACATCACACCCAGAAGTGGAACAAGAGCTTTAATTCTATCTCAGCATGGTTGCAAACGCTATTCAGAAGAGATTAATTCCACAAGAAGATTATTCTCCGCATTAGAGATAATAGGAAGTAGGCTGGGGGGATGGTGGACAGCATTTGATATCACCAACATCTAGCTAATCCCAGGTGTAACACATGTTGGTCTTCAAAAGACAACTGTATGTGTGTGTGCATGTTTCACCTGTGAGTTTATGCCTTTGTATTCTGTGCGAGTTACATGTGTGTTTTCCTACCCCGTTGTACTTTAAGTGTGCGTTTGCTGTGGGTGTGTGGATGCCGACACATTCCCGTAGGCCAAAGCAGCAGCTGTGCCCCCTGGCTTATTCCTTACAGTTAATGTTGATGGCAGTTTTGCTATGCTACTGTTTATCGTTGACTGACATATCCAGTTCATGAAGAGCTTACATTTGCAGTTTTGAACATGCAGTGTCAGGCGGGAAAGTCCTTCACCGCGCAGGAAGTGATGTGATTAACATTTCTCGTAGAAGTCACAATGATTTTTGTTCGAGTTAAAAGAACAAGTGCTAGTCGTAGTAGGTAGTTAGCATGGACAACAACAGATGATGGAGCTGCAGAGAGTGAAAAGAGCACCAGTTACAGAAACCTCATCAAAAAAAAGAGGACATAGCAGTGCCTAACTCTACAACAGGATACAAAAAAATCATGACAGTGTTATCTAGAAACAATTTTTGACTGCAATTATTTAGAATGTATCATTTCCAATTAAAATAACTTTTACGATATTTTGTCTACTTAACAGATATTTCTCTATTCTCTAGTTGCGCTTCATCATCAGACAAAACAAATCATCTCCCCCCATCATGCTTTATATTTATATTGAGGGTTATTCAATTAGTTGTTTTGTGCCTTTTTTCAGTTGTAATTTTTCATCACAGTTCATCATAATTTTTCAAACAGTCTCATGGCAAAGTAAACACATGGGCTTCAAATCAACTGGCACCGACAAAGTTCTAAAGAAAGCACACTGTTGGCAAAACGTCAGCTAATGGAGTAGAGTCTACACTGCACACCCGTCATTCTCAAGGGACAGAATTTTTTCGCAACTTATTGTATTAATGCTTGTTTTCTATGTAGTTTAGCCCTATTGAGTGATCTAATCTATACACTCTGTGATCTAATCTATACACTCCTTTGCTTTGTGAAGTGCGCAGCTGCTCCTACTGACTCCAGGGGTGACAAATCCACATTAGACTACAATGTTAGTGCATATGCTTGATGAAATATATGCCTAATAAATGCAACAAGCACTTATTTTCTTTATTTACATCATTTGGTCTAATAGAACATCAGAAAATCATATTTTCCTTCCTTCACTAGCTTTTATCTGACCAACTGTCTAAAAACTGAAGATATTCAATTAATTATAACATAAGACAAACAAAAATCACCAACTCAGAAGCTAAACGAAGAGAATGTTTTGTATTCTTGCTTGAAAAATTACATTAACGATTATTTGATCATCAAACTAGTTGCCAGTTAATTTCCTTGCAATCAACTAATCAGCTCTAAATGCAACATTAGTTGATGGGACAAATAAAATAAAAATATTAATCTGTGCAGGTTTAAATCTCCAACATGCACTGGAAATGATCAGAAATGAGCAAGACAAGAAAACGCAGGCTTCAAGATACATACACACACAAACACATACTGACTCATATTGAGTCTCTCTCTCTCTCTCTCTCTCTCTCTCTCTAATTCTCTGGAGCCCACTTAACACGAATGGCCACCGTCTGAGACTAAAACACATACACACACGAATGAACTACACACATTAAGAGAAACAAATAAGACTTCTCATCACTTGAACTGCATTGTCGGTCTAGGCAGAAGTAATCAAATCAAGGATCTCTCTCTCTATTTCGCTCTTTGTCTCTGTCTCCATCTCTATCGCTCTACCTCTAATGAGAAGCTGGCTGCCACTCTGTGTGGTTCTTTGGTGCTCATTTCAAATGCTTCCCCACTCTAATGAGGGTCAGTCTGCTTAGGTTCCTCCAGGTGAATGTGGTTCATATAAACAACAATAAACCTTCTTTCATTTTACACCCAGGCCAAACTGTTGTATGATCTAATCATTTGAAATAACTCTGATGGAGAAGAATCAAAATAGATGCCAGTGTTTCCTCTAGGATTTTTCTTAGCAGTGGGGGCAGGCCTGTCCGAACACCACCACCACCACCACCACCACCACACACCCCCACCACCACCACACACCCCCAACCCCCCCCACCCCCAGACCCAAACTCATCTGAAGATGAAGCAATGAATAATAGTGTTATGATTCGGAAACGGAGCACTTAGCAGCAGGGGTAACAAACGTTTCGGCCTTGTGGCCTTGTGTGTGTGTGAAGCCTAATTCATTAAAACCTAAACTAACATAACTATTTACTTTAACATCATTCCATCTATGACTACATCTATAGACTATTTCCAATTTATATTATATTACTGACTCACTTACCGTTTTAATGTTTCCATTTGTGTGATATCAGGACGTTGAGCTGAGAACTGACAAGTTGAACGTTGTCCAATTAAAACGGACCCACCGCGGTGACGTTGTTGGTGGAGCTGTTAGTTTAATAGTCGACTTGGAAGAAAGCAAACATTTTGACAATAAGCTACATCAACACAACAGTATGTGGAGTTAAACTGGACAGCCCCAATAACCTCCGAGTAGTTCTACTTGTTGTTAAATTGCACTGTGAGCGGCAGCCAATGGGGGTGCATTATGTCGGCAGGATCATTTAAAAGGCAACCGTGACTACATTGTGCGTCTGCCCCATTTCTGATACCGTGACGGCAGAAATTTAACAGTGGCAGGCCGCCGCTCCAAAATCAACATAGAGGAAACACTGGATGCATTACAATGGACATACATGAGATATTTTAAGCATTAAGAAATGATTACAGATCGAATGTTGATTACAATTAGAAATTATAGAGCTTCCTGTTGCACACATGATATTGCTGCTCATGTGCCCTCAACTCATGACATCCTTGTTTTTTCCTTTGGCTTCACTGAAGAGAAACATCTTCACCCTTCGCTCACTTCATCATCACCATTTTGCTTCCTGTGCAAAACTAAACTAAACTTTGGTATGCTAAAAAAACAAATTTTCATGTATACACTATAGGCATGTGTTACAGCATTATCACTACTGAATTATGTTTGTGTTAATTTAGTCTCTTGGAGAAAAAATTAAATGCTTAGAAAGTCAATACCTGTATTCTCTGTATTGCGTCTGTATTCAATCGCTCACAAAGTGTCGGCATGTGTCTGAGTAATACTTTCCGTTTTTGATGGTTTTCTACGGCAACAACAAAATGTTTGCACTAGTTGCCGGCCACTTGCAGGAACACTTTACCTTAAAAAGCACAAAAATAACAATTTTACCACATCTACTGTTTCAAAAGGTGGTGGTTAGTACCTGAAGGCACCTTTGTCAGCTAAAACAGCAACATCTTACAAACAGACAAGGAGAAAAGGCACAAGTAAGAAGCCTGCACTGTAATGCAAAAATAATTTTACAAAATGACATGCACAAAAACACACACCTTCGCGTAAACACAAGGTGGCGAGATGTTTGGACGGACCGACTGCGCACTCCTCCCCCCGCCTGCACAGAATTTGCAGCGCCGCCTAATCATCGTCATTACAGCTGTTTCAAAACCTGTTTCCAAACAGGCAATCAAAGCCTGTCTCGATAATTAGCGGAGGGGAAGACGTCTTTGTGAGCGAACAGCTCCTCTCCCTCCTCCCATTGCCACCAATCTGAGAACACAAAATCAGATCTGTCTCCTATGAGAACACAAAAAACCTGAACATGTGTTTTTGCATGTGTGTGATTCTTAGTGAGTGTGTGCGTGCGTGTGCGTGCACCGGTTGCACTCATTGTGCTGCTGAGACAGCTTGACTGAAAACAAACTGACAAAAAACATTTGAAGCAGAAAAAAAACAAGAAGAAAAAAAAAAACACGCACACACAACAACCTGTCAAGAGCGAAATGCCTCTAATTTTTTTGTCATCTGCCAGCCGTTTAACAAGACGAGAGCGCTCTGCCCCCACACTCCTTCTTCAAGCCACGAGAGACAGAGATGGAGGGAGGAAAAGGAGGAGACGGAGAGGAAAAAGACGAGGGTGGGAAAGAGACAGGCAGAGCATCAGATATGTCTTTTTCCTGTCGCAAATCATTCGACTCACTTAACCTTTCCTTTCTTTCCAGGTTGTGATCTTTCTCTCTTTCTCTTAATCGCCCCCTCTTCCCTACCTCAGACTGTGGAAGAACAAAGTGTATATTTGTAACTATCAGGGGAGGCAGGGTAATAAGCACTTAGCCATTGGCCCTGTCTCTCTCAGACCAAACCGCCAGCTCTCTAAGGGGGAATGGTGTTTATAGTAAAGGTCCTGTTCACTTTAATATGGCACATTATGCTGATGCTGCTGTCAGCTCACATGAGAGAGCAGGCAGTCTCAGTGTGTGCGTGTGTGTGTGTGTGTGTGTGTGTGTGTTTGTGTGCGTGCGTGCGTGCGTGCGTGCGTGACTGAAGGTGTGTGTGTGTCTCAACATGTCTATTTTTGTGTATGCTGGCTTGTACATTCATTGGTGGCATGCATGTGTACATTTACAGCATATATGTGTAGTGTGTGTAGTGTTTGTGCGTGCTGTCAGCTTGCCTCCCCTTGCTCCTCCAACGGAGCTGAGGATCGGTGGAGACAGGCGGATAGATGAAATATTTAACTGTCGTGTGTTTAAAAGAACAACAGATGCTTTGTTCTGCTAATTAGCACTTAGCACAGAGAGCAGCTACAGTGCAGTTGTGTGTGTGGACAGGATTGTTATCCAAACTCAGCTGGAGCTTCAAGCAGCCCCACTTGACTTGCCAAGTCCAATCTTGTTCGCACTCCACCAAATCTGGTGTTACAAGCAGGTATCCTGTGGTACAAAAGGTGTCAGAGAAAGACCTCCAGCCAAAGATCAGCATTACTGCAGTCAGTTTAGTCAGTCTTTCACTTCGGTCTAGAGCAAGGTATCTTGATGATTTCTAGCATGATTGCCATTCAATTTTGTACGGGGGTCCAATCAGCGTTTTTGGGGTCGATCAGAGATCGCTGGAAGCGGTATCAGCTGATACCAATCACCGATCAATGGGACTAGTTGAAGCTTTCTGTTTATCATAAAGCCTATTGTTTTTAACTGTTCTTAACAACTTAAAATAATAGTAATAGATGTAACATTTGAGATGACATCGACACTTAACCTGGTCCATGCTTATAAAATCCACCATGTCCACCAGATAACATAGCACAGTCTCTGTGTGGAAACAACTAAATATAACTTTCCTGTGGAATAAAATAAATGCCTCACCTGGTCGGCTCCTTTGATCAATCTGGTTAGAGCGAATATCTCCCGATAACGGTGGCCAATCAATCGGAGCACCGTTTTTGATATGGATTTTACCAAGTAATGATTACTAGTGATTGTGGAGACCCTTCTGACCTTTCATCTAGAGCCACCATCAGGTCAAAATCTTCCATTAACGCTATAGTCAATGACAAAGTCAAAAACTGTACTGTAGGGGCTTCTTTAAATTTGCTTTGTTGCCTATCATCCCCAGCAGTAGGCCAACACTTTAGACTAAAACAGTTTATCAAGTTTGCTCAGTGAAATAAGAATAATGAGTCACTCCCTTGGTTAACCAACAGCTACCACAGAGGGGCTTTTTGATAAGACCTTTTCTCTGTACCGCTCCAGTACATCTGCCTACAGTCCAAAAGCAGAAGTCTGTCGTTATACTGATGACCTCAATCTTTTGTGCTTACCGGTAATTCAAAAGTAGCTGCATGCAGAGTCCTCAACCTCCTGACCACCTAAATCTCACTACAAGGCAGTGGAAACAGTACTATATTGTACATCTCTGACATTTTGCTCATGAGTTATATCACTCTTTAGCGATTTATTGCAGTACCCTTAAATTAAAGGTAAAATTTTAGTTCTAAGGACTGCAGCCAAAGCAGCATGACAGTACCAGTTTTGTGAGCCTAAAAGTATCACATAAGAAATGCAAGGGGGAAAAAACAAAACGATAAACAAACTAGAGATGTAGGAAGGATTTTCTCACTAGTCCTCTGGAATGCAGTTTGGCTTGAACTACAGTAGACATGCGGTTGTGGAAAGACTGCAATCCATTAGCCCAGCACAGCTCAGCTCAGCCCAGTCCGGTAGTTTTGTCCTTATATAGGGCAGGCTAGCGGACGGTCGTATAACACCCGAGTCAGACTCAGCCACAGCAAAGCATAAATTTAGACAGAGACAACGGGGGCTAGTCCGAGAAAACACAAGGCTAAGACTGTCTGCCCTGATTCTGTCACACAAAACAAAAAGAGGAGGAGAGCAAACAGGGGCAATGTCATACTGTAGACAATATGGGTCATAATTACAAACATACTTTCATATCCTTTTGTTAGTGCCTTTTTCAGTAGCCAAGACGTCACTCTCTATAAGAGCAACAGGAGAGGAGGGGCTTTGTATGCATGTGTGTGTGACAGGTTGTTGTAGTGCTGTGACCCCTCCTGTCCCTCTTCTGCCCAGAGATGCTTGTCTGCTTTCCTCTCCTCTCCTCTCCTCTCCTCTGACACTTAATCAATGCACTGGAAGTAGCCTTTCACACACAATCTAATTATATGGAAATGAAGAGAAACCAGGGGGCTCTATGCTAAGTACGCTAAAACACATACACACACACACTTACACAAAGGCGAGTACTCACTGTGACAGAGAGACGGAGGGCTGTAGCAAAGTAAAGAGGGAAGGTTACAGGCAAATGGGGTCTACGTTAAGTGCTACTCATATCAACAATAAGGTCGTAACTGTAGTAGGTAAAGAGACTGCGCAGCTAGCTCTCACACATACACAAGACACACACACACACACACACACACACACAATCACGCCCTGCTATATCTCAAACATAAGGCGACATATCATCTGTATTGTCTTGTTATTGGTCCCAATCGTGCTTTGTTTCTGTCCATTTATCAGGCTCTGACACGTGCATGGAGTTGTAATCTTGTGCCATGAGTGTGTGTGTGCGTGTGTGTGCGCAGTGGTGAAGGTGATGCTGTGAGGTAGAGTAGGGTCAGGGTTAACTCATATAATAAATCAGGCTTGTGCAGCCATTAAAGCCAGGATACTGCTCAGGCATTTGTCTAGGGAATCATCCATAAACTGTGACCGCTCAGCTCTGAATGCCTACTCATACTGCACTGACACAGCTCCCTCCTCTCACTGCTGACTTTAGGAGTCACCACACAAGCATACATACTGTAATGTTGGAGAGATCTAACTGTGCCAGGAAAGATTTGGTAGTTACTGTTGAAATTTTGTCAAACATGCTTTATATTTTCAATCCTGTAGAGCCCATTCATGAAACCAGCATACAGGTGATCCATAAGGCTGTTATTATCATTGTAAAAAATAAAGAGACAATCTCAGTGAAAACTAGTGCAGCCTATGTGTTTTTTCAGCTTAGTCATTCACACAATTCTCTGCTGTCTGCTAAAGTGTCTTTCCATTCAGGTAGGAAATTTTAATACAAAGATAAAGTCATCCATGTTTATATAAACCTTTATGTGCATGTAATATGGATGATGTGGGCAAACCATGGACCAAAACAGCACTCACGTGTGAAGAAAAACAGTAAAACAGCAGTCTCTCTTTCTTCCAAATGACATAGGTCCAGACTCTATTATTTGGACTTTATATGGCCCAGGTGTCTTGTCAATCGTGCTTTGCTAGCAGGTTTTAAACAGCAGCAACAAAAAATCTTGATTTTGTTGACGTCCAGCAGCCTCAACTTCTCACCCTGCTGCACGATGTATCGATAAATCGATTATTCAAATAGATTATTGAAATTTACATTTTAAAGTGATTAAAAAAATGGCTAAATGATCTAATCCAGATTTAAACAACAAATGTTATAATGCAGGGATAAACAGCTGCTAAGGACTCTGTGAAACAAAGCCCAAGTTACTCATCGACACAAAATGTGTAGTATTACGATAGTATCACATGAGAAGAAGGGGCCCCAGTGATAAGACATTACAAATGTGGTGGTGTTTCACATTGCCAAAGATATGGTGTAGTTTTATTTTTAGGCCATATCGCCCAGCCCGATTCCCACGTACACCGTGACGTCACTATTGGGTGTAAATACAGGTGTAGTACAACAACCTCCTGACTAGAGGTGTATCTTCACAGGCGTTACGAATCAATTACTATTCGCCTGTCAAATGTCGGATGCATCTCGATGTGTCACATCCTATATTAAGGATGTAAGTCACGCTTTAAGATCAGGAGCAATTTATAAAAACCTCTGTTTAAATTAGCTCCATCCTTCATAGATAGCCAGTACCTATGATTAATATCTAAAACAAAGTTATCTTTGCCTAGTCTACCATCATATTTACCATATCAGTCCAATTATAACCTACAGCAGTCTGTGTCACAGTCCACAGAAAGCAATGATAACTGATAAATTAAAGTACTTCATGCTTACAGGTATATTATAATATTAATGATTAATCCATTATATAATGTACATAAATGTTTTGCCAAAAGGTCTCCACATCACTGGATAGTGTATCTTTATCATTTCACTTTTTGTTGTGTGTGTGTGTGTGTGTGTGTGTGTGTGTGTGTGTCAGAATATGTGAAAGAAAGCAAGACAGAGAAGATCATGATTGAGTCAAGCAACCTGACAGCTGTCAGTTGAACCTATTTCAGCTCAGACACACATACACACACACACACACGTCAATTAGGAGCCATGGTGAGCTGAGCAGTAGTGAGCTGATTGGGTCACATGTACACTCCCTGCAGCAACTGTCAGCAACAGACCAAAAACACAGCGGACATCGACTGACACACAGACAAAGAAACAAACAAACACACACACATAGATATGCCGAGTTTTTGCCAGTGTGAGAGCATCTGGCAAAATAAACAAAGCATATATAACATATATACAGGTGCAGAGCCTAGAAACATATGCGCACAAACAGACGGATAGAAACACACTTGCTGAAGCTGTAGGGTGACAGGGCTTCAATGCTGTAGCATTTATCATAATAAATCTACCCTGTACCAATAAAAAAGAGTCAACAACCAGTCTGTACTTGTAGTTACATGCTCATGTCAGCATGCTACCATCACCCAAGTGATAAGATACATCATCTGGTAACCATGAATGTCAGTATCAAATTTCATGGAAATCCAGCCAACAGTTGTTAAATGTCCGTCTGGACCAAAGTGTTTAGCTATCTGACCAACAGACCAAACTACCAACATGTCGCTAGCTTTGTTTAAAACAAAGCTGCAGTGTTTGACATGTTTTGAAATTATAGTAAAAGTGCAACACTGGGGCGCCCAGTTAACTCACCTGGTAGAGCTGGCGACCATGTACCGAGACTTTGCTGCAGCGGCCCAGGGGTCAAATACGACCTGCGGCACTTTGCTGCGTGTCATCCCCTGTCTCTACCCCCTTTTCCTGTCTATCTTCAGCTGTCACTATCAATTCAAAGGCAATAAAAGACCAAAAAAAAAAAAAAATAAAAAAGTGCAACACTGAACAACACTTCCTGAATGTAACCAATGCAGCCTCATCAGCCAGGGCTCAAAATGAACTTTTAGGCTCATCTGCCAATGGCATGTAAACTGAGAAAATTTACCAGCCAAAAATATTTTTCATCATCCATAAAATGCATCATGATTTTGAGCTTCATATTTTTGACTGGATCTTAGGGTTCCAGCGTTGTTTGAATGCCTCCTCTCACATCTCCAGTAATATGTACCGCAGATGCATCTTACGTGTAGAAAGCACCAAGAGTAGTAAGCTGCTTTGATTTTATTCATCACATCACAATAGTTACAGTAGACAGTGAGGGTCACAGAAGTCAGCCAGTACACATAAAAAAATGCAGCGATGTAAACCTGGTCCCCCGCTATGATTCCAAATTATTTACCGGCCATCTGGCCAGTGACCCCCTTTTATTTTCCGTCCAAACCCAAAATTCACCAGCATTTGGCGCTTGGCGGGTGTTATTTTTTGGACCCTGTCATGAGCTATTGTTAGTGTAGTTGTGTGAAGTTGTGTGTGCCAAGTAATGCTGTGGGTTGAGAGGCAAGAAAGAATAAAAAACAGCCCATAATGAAGTCTGTAGGTTTGAGGCAGGTGTCCACGTACAGCCATCAGAGACTTTGTGAAGAACTTTTGGTTGTTTTTTATATTAAATAGGGGGTGGAATTTGTGAAAACACATCCTTACTCACTTGCAGATCATACTGACATGGGATATGGGTTGCATCTGAGTATAGATATCAAGTGGCATTAAAACAAACTGGCCAGCAATGTGAAAGGTGAATGTTGCCAAAGAGGAAGACAGAGGACATGTTCATGTCCAGCAGTGACCCATGCTGGGCCACGTCATTAAAACAACACAGATCAGAGACAGAAAGGACAAAAGAGAAGAAAGGAGCGACACAGGAAGAATTAAGAGGATGTGGGCAACAGAGAGGAATGGTTGTTTTAACAATACAACAAAAGACCAAAAGACTTTAAGAGAGAACAAGCGATAGACGGAGACAAAGTGATAAAGTGTGTGTGTATTCATTATAAAAGTGTTCTGATTGTCTTGGCGTCCTATCAGGTGGCATCAAACCCATGTGCGATCTGGAGGGGGAACTACAAAGTGGATCCTGGGGCCTGCAGAAAGAAGCCTTTTTGATCGCACTAATTAAAAGCCATTTTGTTTAAAACAAACAGACACAAGTCTAATTGGCTCTTTTCCATAAGAAAGGGAAGGATGTTGAAAGTGGAAGAACGCATGGAGGAGGGAGGGAGGAAGTGTGTGTGTGTGTGTGTGTGTGTGTGTGTGTGTGTGTGTGTGTGTGTGTGTGTGTGTGTGTGTGTGTGTGTGTGTGTGTGTGTGTGTGTGTGGTGGTAGTGGTGTTGGATCAGAGGGAAGCGGTGCTCAGCTTAGCACATGCACTGCTTCGTACACACACATTGCATTTTGTGACCCACTATTAGGGATACCCATCAACAATGTGAGCATACAGTAAAAGTGCCGGAGATAACAAGTGGAGATGACAAACAAGAAGACACACACAAATGTACACATGCATATAAAAAAAAAATCAAAGAAATCTGCTGTTATGCTGAACATATGGTGGAGTTAAAAGGCCCCTTACTGTTCCATTATTCTCTCTTTCTACAGGGGATGACAGTATGTCAACTTTAAGTCTTCAGGTCTCCTTTTTCTTTAAAGCAAAGACAGTCAATTGGCTTTTTAACCTTTACACAGTAGGGAAGAAGTGGGAGAGAGACAGAAATTGAAGACAACAGTGAAGACTCTCATGGACTGAACTCTGAACTAGGGCTGCACAATATGGACTAAAATCACACACCCGATTTACATTTTTAATCAGGATTTTTTCTTCAATCAATTTGCTCTACTCTCAACCTCATGTAACCCTGCACATGTATGCTAAGATTGGTATTTTTTGTTTCACTGTTTACATGAAATCACGTCACAGAACATGACTTTAAGGACCACTCCTTATCTTAGCATGCTTTCAAACCACCCAGCTACAATTCTTTTATCTTTTAAATGAAGCATGTCTGCTCCACCCTTACGACACTTACCCTTCATTTTAAAGGAAATACCTTGGCCAAGAATTACTCAACAAGGCTGTAGTGGTACCTACAGAAGTGGGGGAGCACACTTGTATGCTATATTTAGGGTAGATGAATATCCTTTGCTTTAATCAGTATTTTGGAAAAATTTGCACCAACTCTCCAAGTACGCTCATAAGGAACAACTGACCTCTGAAATCAAATTTTTCCCATTCTTATTCTAAATAAATTTGGATTTATTTTATTCCTTTATTGCCAAAATGATTGTTACTTGTTTTGTAGGGATAACTGCAAATTAACTACGTTTCCTGTGACTGCTTCACCAGTGTTTTGCTCAGTTTGCACCAGTTCAATGCTTTTAAATGAAAAGCAGAGGCAGTAGGAAATTGCATCAGCAGTATCTTAATACATCTATGATACATGTTAGGAGACTCAACAGTGAGGGTGATATACAGTTATGCTGGATTAAATGCATGCGTATTCTGTGAAATCCTCAACCATGGGAATGGTGGACTCCGCCATCAACAATGAAAACAGTGATGGGAATACTTTTTTCAGTAACGAGTAATCTAATTGATTCCATCTTAATAACGCCGTTACTGTTACTGCCAAAAAATGCGACATGTTACTATAATTGAAGCTGTTTTTTTCATCAGACCAACTAGATCTCTGAGCCGAGAGGCAAAGACTTTTTTTTTTACTGTTCTTCCTTGGTTAGTGGGCAGTGCACAAGACAAGCGCATAAATGCTGACGATTGGCTGAGGTTGAGTAAAATTTCATGGTATGCCAATCAAAGGCAGAGTTGGGAGGGTGTTGGAAAGCACGCATAGTCGGACACACAACGAACAACACAAGCGAGTCAGTCAATGAGAGACAGGTATGGCGAGCCCAAATAATCCAAAAGTAGCCTTCTCTAAATGGAAGAAATCCAAGAAATTAAAGGAACGAATGTAATCGTGAAATGCACATTATGCTATTATTATGTTAGATTGAAAGCACCTCACACTGTTCTACTTTTTCGAGGAAGAAAATACTTCAAGTACAGTATATCTACCAATAGTCTGAAGGTTTTTTTTGTTTTATTTGCACTACAAAGAGTGTATATATTTGTTATATATTTTTGGTATAGTGCTTAACAAGCATAATTTAATTTTGCCCAGTTGTGGCCTGTTGAGGGGCAATAAATATCAAAAGTTCCAAAACATCTATTGTGTTATTTGTATCGATCCACTATATAAACATAATATCTACATACATGGCATTTGATTGGAGGCTAGTCTCACTTTGTCCCACAGCAACAGATTTGTGTACATTGTTTCTTTTAATAATGTATTGTATTAAGTGTCCTTTTCATTATAATATTCAGATTTATCATAAATAATTGAACATGCACATGTATTTTAAGTTCCGTTAAAGAGGGGTGGAGGTGGGGTCACATTTGAGCATTTAAAAATGTACTTAAAGTAACGCAATAGTTACTTTCTGAAGTAACTAGTAACTTTTATAATTTGTAACTAAGTAACTAATTTAGTTACTTTTTGGAAGAAGTAACTAGTAACTGTAACTAATTACTTTTTAAAAGTAACTTGCCCAACACTGCTGAGGAAGTACAAAAATGTTAATACACTGAATAGCTATAGCTGAAAAAAAACTAAAAAGGATCAAAAATGGGGTTTAATATCATTAAACTTTTAAGGATTAGAACTTTAAAAAGTTTTGTTCTTGCAGTAACCACTCTGCAACACCTACATTATTCATACTCAGCTTGACCTCCCCAATGCCCAGATGATCCTAGAGCTGAACCTTTAATTGAGGAAAGAAATATCTCCAAACCAGAGGAGGCTACCGTTTGTTTCAGAAATGTGTTTTAGAAAGTTTCCTTAACTTCTTAACAAGCTGCTCTGGTGTAGTATGGAAACCCCACGGGCTTTAAATCAAACTGTGTGTTGCAGAAATTGTTTGTTTTACTCAACCCGGGCATTTCATTTTTAACCCTCCAAAATGTCTGAAGCTAGAAAGAAAGAAATGGTGGTAAAGAAACTCAGCAGACACAGGTCTGTCCGCATAAATCACAGTGGGTACATGCCACACAGTCAATAATATAACAAATATAAATAAATCATAACTTTTGTTTTGTTTTTTGTCAATATCACAGTGCATCAAATCCTTGAGGAGCATTTGCATTAATACGCACACACTGCACGTGTGTCATATGCACACACAGACACACTCACTCACACACACACCTGGGGCTAAACAGAGAACAGATTGTCTCCTTCCATCTCTGAGTCATCACATCACAGCCTGCAGCTCCTTCGGCTGAGTTCACACTGTCCTGCTAAAACTGACTGAAGTCAACTGAGCCGAGCTAGATCGGAGTGAGTGGACAACCCAGGACTGTACTGGACTGGTCTGGACTGGGGTTAACTAACTTTGACTTTTCGGAGTGTGGAAGTGTGTGTGCAGGTGTGTGTGCAGGTGTGTGTGTGTGTGTGTGTGTGTGTGTGTGTGTAAGTGGGAGCCCTGGGAGGAAGAAGGATTTGAGAGTTAAGTGGTGTATTCCTGTATCTCTCTCTCACACACACACACACACACACACACACACACACACACACACACACACACACACACACACACACACACACACACACACACACACACACACACACACACACACACACAGCACCCAAAGGCTATTTGAACCATGAGAGCTGTAGGGGATTTTGCTCTTGCCTAAACTCACTCTATCGCTGTCAAAGAAATTCTCCTCTAGATACAAACACACACACACTGTTGCACACTACACTAAGCATGCAATGACGTACAAATATTAAGCGTGTAAATGTAAAATTTTTCCCAGAAAACGTAAACCATAATCAGGTGCTTTTCCTTCACCTTGAAATAACGTTCAGAATACAGTGCTCACACACTGGGCTATACACCATGTAAAAACACACATATACTGTACACACTCACGTGCAAAATGGCCCACTTCACATTACAAAAACAAGTTACTGAGAAAACACAAAAACACGCATCATCTCCTCCTCAGACACAAGGCCCCAAAACAAAAAAAACCTCACAATCTTCAGTGATTGTGTTTACAACTAGGACAGAGGAGCGGGCGGTTTGAATGGCAAAGGCGACAGGGGCCAATTTTAACAACGTACACAATGCACTACATTAGAGCCACGCTTTCCCGTCTTGCCGCAACAGAACATTCACTTATCTATATGATAATAGGAGGGCGCAGAGCTCAACGTGACAACAAGGGAGAGACGCAACACAATGCCGAGCGGCGCCTGCAGACAGAGTGATCTGAGATGTAATCTGCTCCAAAGAGAACAAGAGGGAGAGGAACGAGAAAGGAAGAGGAAGATACACGTCTTTATGTGCGACACAATTTGGAGTTGGATGGACTGACAATGAAGCTGTCAACAACAAAGCGCAGACAACAGCCTATTGTTAGGGAAGATATCTGTGGAGGAGATATTGATGCTGAAAAGGGGATGAAATACAGGAAACAGTGTGATACAGGAAGTACTCTCACTCTTTATGATCGCAGCTGGTGAGTGAAAGTGAAGTATGATTGTAGACTTGTCGCAGTTTGGATGAATCACAGTGTTTAATGTATGTCTGAACAAACAGGACCCGTTCTATGTGGAGTAGCAAAACGGTATAAAAGTGGATGTTTGCACCTGCTGTCTGTGGGTTTGTATGTGTCTGTGTGCAACCTTGAATGTGTGGGTACGATAAGCCTGTGTACTGAACTTTAATGGAATAGTTCATCATTGTGGGAAATATGCTTATTTGCTTTCTTTCTGAGAGTGACATGGAAAGATCAATATCAATCTCATGTCTGTGCATGATGTACAGAGCGGGGGTCAGGACGTGTTTAGCTTTAGCATAAACACTGAGGGCGGAAACAGTCATAGAGAGAGGGGGGGGATGACACGCAGCAAAGGGCAGCAGGCTGGAATTGAACCTGGCCGCTGCGATAAAGACTTTGCCTTTGTACATGGGGCCTGCGCATTACCAGGTGAGCTACCTGGGCGCCCAGCAAACAAATCTGGCATGCTAGTTTGTGAGGCGATCCAGCCGCTGCATCAGTTGGTTCCACAACGACAACCTCCAAGGAATTAAAAAAGTTTGTTCCTGACAGACGTTGGCAGGAACAAACTTTTTTTTTATTCAGGCCATTACCAGGCTGAAATAATGCAGTCTGATCCCAACATTAAGCAAAAAAAGATATGTTAGGCTAAAAAGAAACCTTACAGGCGTTGGTAGTTGTGAAAATGGGCTAGCTGTCTCCCGTGCTAAGCTAGGCTAAACACGTCCTGACATCCTAACTCCAGCTCCCAACTAACAGATTAGTGTTGATATGCTCATCTCAGCATATCTCCCAAATTATTGACCTTTTCCTTTAAAGCTGACTTGCCCACCACAGGACAATTAGACAAAATAATCAGAGAAAGAGTGTAAGAGAAAGAGCGAGAGAAATAGAGGAGAAATCACAAAGGAATTACACTTTCTCTTGGCTCATATGATCCATTATTAATCCAATTTTGCATGGACCCTTACATTTTTTTTAGGGGGAGAAAAATCACATTGAGCAAATTAATGAGGTAAACGTAATGATCTGAGATGATCAAAGGATATCAGTGTTGGGCAAAGTATAGCCACCAATTAGTAAAACAAGCGCAGGAAAGGGACTAAAATATGCACCACCGCGCCTGATGAAAAGACAGGGTCAGAGAGAATGGACTAATTTTACAAATGAAACGACGTGCACCAAGACAGGCCCACGTATGTGTGTGTGTGTTCCAGGAAAGGGGGTGTGTGTGTGTGTGTGTGTTTGTGTGTGTGTGTATGCGGGTCATGTTTAGATTCCCCCTGGGTCTATAAGCAGAGAGAGTCAGGGAGGTCCCATAAGAGCAGCAGGAGAGAAGCTGGCTTTACTTTGATAACAATAATAAGGTATTTCTCTCTCTCCCACCCTCTCTCTCTCTCTCCGACTCCTTTTTTTATCCCGCTTTGGCACAATGAGCACTGCCGTTCTCGTTTGATCCATGAAAGAAGCTTGTTATGCTTTTTTGAAGAGTTTGATGCACAAAGGAAAAGGAGAAGAAAAAAAAGTTTGGAAATAGGCTGCCCCTGTCCGACTTGGACTTTGGTTCATTAGGAAGGCCTCAAGGGGTATTCTTCTTTTTGTCGGTTCTTGTTTCTTTATTTTTTATTTTTTGGGATCTTTTTTTGTTTGTTTTAAGGGGTGGGAGCTGCTTGACCCACTGACTGCATACAAAGGTTCCACGGTGTGTGTATGTATACAAAAATGGTCTGTAATTTTAAATGATTCAACTGACCCTTAATATCCTGAAGCTCATGTAGTCTCGCAGACACAAAAATTGAATATAATGAGATCTCTGCAATCATGAGGCAGCATTTCACTTGGCTTTGCTCCAGTGTGACACCGAAATCTGTGATACAACAGATTCTGTGAAGCTGGAGGATCAGCTATAGGAATAGAGGTTGACTAAATATTTACAGGTGAGGTATAAAGGATCTAACCAGACCCACAGAGTACTGGCCACAGGTCTCTGCTCTCACAGCTATCAAAGTTTGTAATCCAGCTTTAAAAATACAGTGTGTAAGCATGACAGAAACATTTGCTTGGAAACAAAGGTAAAACTCAAAATCAGGTCACAGAATTTGGTGTATGCCTTTCTTATACACAATGCAACAGGCGGCATCAGTGGTTTGCTTGTTGCTTCAGGTACCAGTGAGACATCCTGGAAGTCTGCAGAGCAATCTATGATACGCTGAGACAGAATTGTACAACTCTGAAAAGCGGTTATCTTTTGTTGTGATGACCACAAGGTAAATAGTAGAAATTGAACAGCATTCAAGTAACAAGTAACAAAGTAAGTAATCTGTGTTATTTGCTTGCACGTATTTGATTGGACACCACATGTCCTCACCTTATGAAAAGGTCAATTATTTGCTATCTGGCATGAGTGATGAAGTTTCACGCTCAACCCCACAGCCTTTCACGCTGCAGACAGGAAAGGTCTATAAAAAGATTGCTATATTAAGTAAACAATTCATTCATTCAACAATGGTTTTATTTATAGCACAGTCACCATTTAGTTGTGTTCCCAAGGCCGGCTAAATGCAAACCATGTTTACGCGAGATGTGTGAAAAGTGATGTATTACAGATGTATATCCTACACTGTGTAGAACCTTAATATGGCTACACCAAACTTTAATAACTTGATGCTGAAACTTCACTGAACATCCAAGGACATGATGAGACCCATCGTCGCGCCACACTATCTGTTTACAGCCCCAGAACTCAGGAATGTGCAACTATGTTAGAGTGACGCTAAAACAGGGATAAAGGGATACTGCCTCTTTGAATCTTCACTCTTTCAAGCCTTCGCATACGGGAGTGTGTGAGGGTTCCATTGATGACTGAATAAACTTTACAGAAAGACAAAATCATACTTTGTATGCTTTAACAAATAGCCACCACACACGCCTGTGGTGTCCACACAGCGTTTCTGCTGCTGCCAGCCCTAATTTCTACATTGCATTCTCTTTTGATAAATACTATAATAAAAGCCTTGCTACCAAATGAATTGATCCTGTCCACAGAAATGCTAGAAAGCTTTTTATCGGAAAAAGATACAGGAGGAATATTTTTTTTTTTTTCATGTCTGTGACATATTCTACAGATACATACATTGAAACTGTAGTGAAAGGTGGATATGTTGCTGGTAATGTTGATATGACTATGAACAGACCCTTTTTACTGTCTTATTTGTGCAGGAAACTGCACAAAGCTCACAGAAAAAAATAGGCAAGGCCTGGACTCTACAGTGAAGCATTGCTGCTGCCACACCTGAGAAGTGCAGCTCACAGGCAGCGTGACTGTCCTAACCTGTTAACATGGGCGCCAAAATAAAATAGCAAGACGTTCCGCGACACAGACGTAGGTGGTGTCTCCAGGCCCTAATGCTTAGTGTGCTGTTAAACTCAGGCACTATCTAGCAAAGACCAAAGCTCAGACTAAGCTCAGGGATTTCAGTGCTATGTCACACATTACATCTTCTGCCCTCCTCTCCTTTTCTCCTTCAACTATTCCTCCCAACCAGCGTCTTCTCATCCTGCAACATATACGGTAGTTCATCTGTCCCAGTTTCATTCTCTATTTTTAAGGAAATTTGCCGTCTTTTAAAGTCAAATATTGTAACAGCTCACTTACTAAAAGCCCCCGCAGGGAATAAAGGCACACGGCACATCTCTCAATTTAATAACAATGGATCACTTCGAGCTTACAAAACAGAGAAGACACAAGAGGAGGTGGGGGAGAGGAGAAGAGGGGGGGAAGTTAACAGTTCCTTCTGATTAATTTTAATCCTGACCTCGAAAAAAAAACACAACGGAGAGAAGGGGGGCTGGTATTTTGGTTTCATTCTAATTTTGTATTCTTGCTTTGTGTATTCTCCTAAGCCTCTGCATGACTATGTGTTGGAGGGAGACAATGTTAGGACAAGCCACTTAAGCCCATTAGTCTAATAATTCATACGTCTTGGCAGCGCACTCCTCATCCTCGTCCAAAGTCTGCGGAGATACACAGAGAAAGAGAGAATGATAGATAGATCATTAGATGGATAGAGAGAGAGAAATAACTAAATAGGGATACAGACTACAAAGGAGAGAGAAAGACAAGGAGACTCAATGTACAAAGTGTGCACTTAAGTAGGCACTTAAGCTTTTATGAAGTACAGTGATGAGGTGAATCCAGGTAAAACTGAATTTATACCAATCACTTGACAAATGTGCGGTGGATTGAATAAAAGGGGCTGCAACTCAATATCGAGATTATCAAGATAATACCAAGAAAATCATCCCTGATATCTTAAAAGTCAACACACTGCAAGATTGGATAGTGTCTCTATTTACAATACAGAGAGTTTCCATCAACTGATTGTTATTGAATGTCAAAAAAAAAAAAAGTAACTTTAAAGTGGTAAAAATCTTTGAAGAAGTTAAAAGGAAGTCTGTGGCGTTTCTGATCACTCAAAGTGCTGTGGAGCAATCTTTTGATGAATGGGACCCTTTTGTTTATTTGTTCCTGCCGCCAAGTTCATTCTATTTCCCTCACAGTAAGTGGCCGTAATCAAATATGCAGTAGTAGGAACACTGCGCCAGGAAAGGCAGAAGACTGCCAGCTAGCAAACATGCATGTAAAAAATGAATGTTTGCAAATATTTTATGTTAAAGGAAATGCACTCAACATGTTTGTTAGGCGTCATGGATGCACACGATGTGTTGAAATGGTAATCAGTAAATGGAAACAATTTACCACAAGCAAACAAACTTGGCGCAGCCACCAGGCGCGCTGATATTGGAAAGTAAGCTCAGATTTCTTGGACCGAGATCTGGGAGGGGGTGTGAGAAAGCCAGGAGGAAGCTTCGGAACAGGTATAAACACCTTTGCCTTTAAGTAGGGATGCACCGATCCACA
Source organism: Dicentrarchus labrax (assembly GCF_905237075.1). Lineage (NCBI taxonomy): Eukaryota > Metazoa > Chordata > Actinopteri > Moronidae > Dicentrarchus > Dicentrarchus labrax. Next base: position 7,734,851 of record NW_026136724.1, on the reverse strand, counting down.
TTTTTTCACTTCCGATGCGATCCCGATACCTGAATTTGGATATCGGCCGATACCGATACTATTCCGAAACCAGAGCTCTGTTTGCTTTAATATTAATATTATCATTATTGTTGATTTTATATGAGGATGAAATAAACTCCTCTCAACAGGCAAGTATGATATGTACGTATATATGCATGTATGTCCCAAAAGGCAACTTGTTAACAGGAAAAATCCCATCCTGAAAACAAATATGCAACTGTAAGGGTTTCAAATTTATTTTCATGTCAATATTTATTAAATTCCCAAAATGTCAAATAATTGAAATATAAGAAAAGTGCAATAAGTTTAAAACAACACACACACACACTAATCCATTTAGCTTTCACGTTGTCTGCCTGGAGTTTACCTTGTTTTTGGAATGACTCCAGAAGTGATTCCTGACAGCTCTTTTTGTCTTTCTGTCCCTGCTCTTCTTCTTCTTCATATGGAGTTCCGGCAGTTTAGACGCTTCTAGGCGTATTACTGCCCTCCTCAGGAAGTCACTCTAAGGATAATGTTACTGCTTCAAATGTTCTCATTTTGACCCAATAGTCCTCGTGCTCTTTGGTGTGCTGCTTTTATAAATGTTTGATTGTGTTCATAGTGTTGTACGACGCGAGGGAGCTTCCGCCTCTGTGAATCACGGCTTTGCTAGCTGGCTGCAAACTGCGGAATGGATTTCCTGAGCGGGGGTGTGTCTCATAACTCTGTGTCTCGTTGAGCCGCGCCTCCGTTCAGGAAATCCATTCCACAGTTTGCAGCCAGCTAGCAGACTGGCCGGCAGGAATCACTTGTGGAGTCATTTCAGCAGACAACGTTACAGCGCAGACATGGCTCATGGATATCGGATATCTCCGCAGGTTGGATCTGGAAAATCCGATACGTGAATTGCGCTGGTATCGGTCCCGATACCGATACTGGATCGGATCGGCCCCATCCCTACCTCTAAGTGTGGCCAGACGTACTTGGTGCCTTAGGAATGATTGACCTGCAACCCTCTAGGAATGGCTGGATGATATGGACATCACAATATTCATAATAGTTTTCTGTAACTGATATCACAGTGTGGGAAATATCACAGAATCCACATCCCACAAAAAATTTAAAAGCTTTCAAGGTGCGGATGTTATTGTTATTGTTTTGATTTTGGCAAAATAACATCACACTGATGTGATCAAATCATTTTTCACAACAGAATTTTGTAAAACACAATAACACAAATATAACACAATATGATGGTATCATCATAAAGTTTAAGTTAAAGTTAAAAGTCAAATTAAGATTGAATTATCTCCCAGCCCCCCTTTCAGAGAGACATGGACAGGCCTTCATAAATTAGGCACTTAGCGTACAGTTCATATCAGTGAGGTCATGTTGGACTAAATATTATTTTACAAGTGACCAAAACATCCAATGCCACTTCTAAATTGTTAAGCAGGCGGATTTTGTAAGCCTATAACATCATTCAACAAAAGCATTTTTGATTGCTGTTCATTGCACAATTTCTTTCACCAAAACAAACTCCTTTTCAAGTGTACTAACGTCTCTACAACACTGACAAACTGTTCCAATTTCCACTCAGCTGTGATATTTCATTACGCCATAAGTCACACAAACATACTCTGATGGAGAGAGAAGAAGAGAGGGATATGCTCCAGCAAGCCGCCACATGTTGGGGGATTTGTTTACTGCTTCCTGTCTTGTACGAGATCAACACCCTGTTAAAGCACTGACACTCATACAGCTCTTTCACCTGAGCCCTCCCCTAGCATATGTGTGTGTAGGTGTTTGGGAGTGAGAGAGGGGGGAGAGAGAGAGTACCTCGTCAGTCGCATTGGGAAAATACCATTCAGAGAATGACAGATGTCTATCTCTGTCTAACTCTTACATGCATCTAACAATGTGTCTCGCTCTGTGGGCCTCGGGACTTGTGCACACTCACACAAAGACGCTCAAGCACAAAGTGTTTGTATTTCTGTGTACAGTACATGTTTGGGTTTTCATCTGTCTAAAATGGAGCGGAAACCAATCCCTGATGCTACGATAACAACATCCACCGCTGCCAAGCATCAGCAACTGATACTGTATGACTGTAAATAGCAGACACACTTCACATTCAGTGCAGATACAGTATTACTCAGCAATAGGCTCTTCAAATAAATTGAGCAGGGTGGCTGTAGGGAAGTGAATATATAATAGCACAGAAAAGGAAAGGTCTAATAATAAAATCCATAGCTCTGAGTACAATATGTCAGAAGTAGATTTGTCGTACTGTATAAGTTAAAGTTTGATCTCTCTAATGGAGAAAAAAACGATTTTGCTTCAATAATCTTTTGTAGGTCAGTTCAGCCATAACTAATGGTCTAGGACAACGCTGCTCAATAAAATAAATGGTTCAGTCATTTTTTTTAGCAGTGAAAAAGTAGATTACAGTCATACAGTAGCAGAGTTTCTGCACCAACAGGATACAGTTTTACAATGAAGTCTCTTCACACTTTAACAGCTTCGACTTTTACAGCAGCAGGCTTCTACGTTTCCTCAAATCATCGATGAAGAAAGGAGAGCAAGGTTTGTCTCTAAACTCTTAACGAGCGAGGCACAATGCTTCCAGCCGCCAAAGTCACACTTAAACACACAGTGCTCGAGCCATAAAGGCAGGTATTAGCAGGCAGGACGCCAAAACATGTAAACATACAAGGCTGTCAACTGGATGGCTATTACTGGGCAACATAAGGACAAAAAATTACATTTTTCCTAAAATGTGCATCCTGCATATAAGGTTGATATGAAGATATAAACATCTTTGCTGCAATGGAAAAGAATGGCTGTTAGTTAGTTTTACTTTTATTAACAGGATTTCTACAGGTTTCAACAGATTCAATTTGAGACCTTTTAAGACCACTATGAATGCAATTTAAGACCTATTTTACATCCATGCTGGCAAAAAAAATATGAAGGGTATTTAGAAAAATTGGCTTTGGGTCCATGTTTCATTTTGTAGTTGTTAGTGCCTGATTAATACAAAATTTCCTAACATGCTAACATGGTCACAATGCCAATGCTTACATGCTGTTGATAAGCAGGGGCACTGTTTACCACATTCACCATCTTAAAAATATTTACTAATTAGCAGTTAACACAAAGTACAGGAAAGGCTGATGGGAATATTATATAGTTCTACAGGCAATTTGTGTCATAAACCAAGGTATTGGACAAATTCATATTTTGACCTAATTGTGAGGCTATGTGAAAGGTCAGGAGATTAACTTTGAAATTAAAATTCAATCTCTGCATGCAATGAATAAATCCATCTAGTAGATAGTTAACTGAATACATGAACATTTTGACTTGCTGGTGGTGCTAAAGGAAAAGGACCATCAAAGTCATTGGGATTTATCCTCTGGCCACTATCGATATACAGTGTGTAGCAAATTTCATGGCAATTCATCCAGTAGTTGTCAACATATTTCACTCTGAACCATAAATGTCAACCCTAATGGCGGCATCACAAGAAAAGTCAGGGCATCACTTAAGTCAGTATGATCCATTCTCTGGGGACAATGAATGTCTGTACACGTTTGCATGGAAATTCATCCAGCAGTTGTTGGAATATTTCAGTCGAGACTAGAGTGATAGCATGGCTAAAAAAGACAACCACTTCATAGGGCGTCAGCCACTTTGATTGTTCAATTGAATATCATGGACGGACATCATGGTTAATCAACAGGCACATCTGGTACAGTACAATTCCAAAAACTGGCCTCCAACACCCCTGCCAAAGAAGTGAAACAAATGCTTAGGGCCAGGCCTGATTACTGTAACCATGTAAAGTATTGATTAAGACTTCATAAAGAGACAACTTTCAATAGTTCAAATCTAGGATACAAACAACACTACTTGGGTGTCATGGTTTAATCTGTCCTGAAAAAAGACTATATTTCATACTGTATGTGTCCTATTTTGTAACAGCTTAACAAAGCAACAACTGTAGTGATGCTACAACAAAAGCCAGATTCAAGGACTGCCAAAGAATTTTGTACTGGATACAACATTTAGACGAACATGAAAAAAACAAAACAATAAAATTAATTGATTTTCACAGCATGAAGCTTGAAACCAGTGACTTACTGGAAGATGGCGAGAAATCAATCTAAAAATCAGTATTGTAAAGTGTTAATCCTACAGAAAGTTGTTCAAATAATCTTCATTTAAAAAACACATATGTCTCCAAAGACAGTAAACATGATGAAGTAAGCAACATAAAACAGAAAGTTTAAAGCTACTTAATAGTCCTTTAAAAAGTGTCTTATAAACCAAAGACAGTTAAATCCACATGGGAATACTGTGGCAACACCAATCCATATGACAGACAAACTCTAAAGTTCCTACATGAATATTAAAGCATGTCTCACAGAGAACTACCTCTCCACTACCTCTCTCTCTCTCTCTCTCAGCTCTTCTACTCATCCACCAGCTCTCTCCTGCTTTCCGGGAGGCAGGGTGGTGATTGGTGGAAAATAGATTCCCTAAATCCAATCTCTAATCTCCAGCAGGCTTTAAAACATATGACTAGCGGAGGACCAGCGGCGGCTCTCTCTCTCGCTGTTCTGAGCGTTATTTTCTCTTTCCTGCAGCAGCGGTGACAGAGGGAGCGGAGAGGAGCTGGTGCACGGGGAAAGCGGAAAAAAAGGCACCAACCACGTCTGCCTTTGCTCTGTGCGCTCTGCGCCTTGGAGAGCCGAGTCACACTGCCAACGCACCCTTGTTGCCATCGCTTCCACAACTTGTGTTTGGTGGGAGGTATTTCTATCTCTGTTACGACTTACCGGATGCTGCGTTGCTGAGGACACTGTCTTTCCTGTGACTCTGTCTCTATCCGTCTCTCCCAGGGAAAAGGCAGAAAGGTGATGGAGGTCGGGGAGTCTGCTGCTGCTGCTGCTGGTGATGGTGGTTTGGGTGCTCACATTGATTTGTGTCACTTCTCTGCCTCTCTCTCGCCACTCCACCTCTTTCCCGCTCTCGCTCTTCACTTCACTTCACATTAAACACACATGCACGCACGCACCACGCACGCACGCACACACACAACAAACACACACACACACACACACACACACACACACACACACACACACACACACCAAGGTTTGGGCAAATTACACAAAGCTGAGGCACCACGGGGAGGAGACGTCAGTTTGTTTCCTCTCCAGAACAGGCACTGCCACAGAGCCAGAGCAGCCACAAACAGCACAGCAGGCCAGCCAGCACCTCCAAACTCCAAACTCCTAACAATAGACAACTTCTACCACACAGTGTATCAAAAGGCTACACCAACACATGTTCTTTATAATGCATCATAGTGGTGACAATTCATTCAGCATCCCAGGAATAAACAATTACAGTCTGGAGTGGTCCCAGAAGCTCTCTGGGTATCAGAATACATTTGGGCAGCCATATTGGAAAGATCTAATTTAGCAACAGGACTGAAAGCAGTGGGCGGATGAACCTTGAAGCATGCTGCAGATGTAGACCGCCAGGATGTATAAATAACTTTTAATGTGGCGTTATCAATTATTATTGTTGATAAATGACTTGTACACAGTGAGTTAGCCTAGTTTATTTGCAGTCATACTATGTAAGCTGTGGCCCACCGTCAGATAGCTAGTAAACACAGCTGACTTTTGCGGGGTTTATATAACAGTTACGGCTTTTGGTGCTAAAATTGCGCTTTTTTTTCCCTAACCGCAGGGAGGTCAGTGGATATTTTAACTCAACGCAAGTTTGTGGTGGAGTGTTTTTCACAGGCAAATACGAGAATATTAAAAGGTTAGCTTTATATTTTCGAGCATGACACACTCACCTCTTCGTAGACATGGGCGTGAAAAGTTAACGAGCTCGCGAAGACGTGCTGTCCTGCGCACGTTAGAGTGCCCGCCTCCTGTGTCTCCATTGGTCTGTACCGAGCTCACTCATTGGCTGACCTCGCTGCACTTCATGTAAACAACCCAGAATTTGCCGGAGTAGATATTTAATATGAATCTACTAGCCTGAGTCTGGTGTTTTGTTTAAATACAAAAATTATCTTTTTTGCATGTGACGGAAAATTATTTAGTTAACTAGAACAGGAATTTAGCCCAATAATCCTTTATTGGCCTAAGGAGGGAATGGGCTGTTTTCATTATTCTTAGCTTAAAACAGGCAGCCAACAGAATGGAACAAGCACACCATGAGTGCCTTTTTTCACCAAATAGTGGCTGTAAACTGAGTAATACATTACAATACTCAGTACAGTATAGGAAGATTTGGTGTTAGACAGAGCTCTCCACCGCCATCATCTAAACAATAATATCATTTGGAAAAAAAATGTTCATCCCTCCAGAGGCATAACACAGTGAAGAAGAAGCTCTACTCATTGTCCTCACATGAAATCTCTTGAAGTCTTTACATGGCACTACCAGCCAGTGGCAAAGATCCACTAGCAAATTTTTTCTTGCATTTTTGTTAAATCAATAGCAAGAGGCTACTAAAAAGAAAGATATGTTTTTAGTCTGTGCCACCTCAGTGTGGGTTCACACAACCGAAACAAACATTTCTGTCAGTCAACTGTTACTATTGATTTCATAAAAACTACATTTCTGAGCACGCAAACTATTTATTTTTTAACTCTAGAAACTTGGAGAGGGAGTACTGAAGCTGTGGCGAATGTCATGGTGGCCAGTATTGAAACTTTGTGTTGTTTTTTTCTTTATTCATCTGCCATTATCTTATATTCAAGAACAGGCAATCAATAGTATATCTAAAAACTGTATCTTTAGGGCATCCCGATTGATCACCTGGTAGAGGTTCAAAGGCTGAGTCCTTGCTTCGGCAGCCATGGGTTCGATTCCGACCTGTGGCCCTTTGCTGGGTATCATTCCCTCTTTCTCTACCCTCTTTCCTGTCTATCTTCAACTATCCTATCTAATAAACGGGAAAAGCCCCCCAGTAGTATTGAAGTGATGCAATATGTATACATAGGTGCTTGTATAATTAATTGATTATTTATGTACACTGGTGTCTCCCTTTTGACACTCACCAGCTACAGATCATTGTTTACCGAGCTTTTTATTTACTACTACATCCCTGTTTCACTCGACCATATGATTCACCCACTCACTGTACCTCTCTCTCCATCCATGTATGCTTACTTGTTTCTAATGAGCGTTCTGCTGCCCACTGTACCTTGTAAATGCCACAGTATGCCTGTGCAGAGGAGAAAAAGGGCTCAGGGGCAATCAGCAAAAGCGTGGGGGCAGAGCGGATGCGCTTCAAAGGCTGTCAAAACTATATTATATGGTTGATCCCTGTCCAATTCACTTTCACAGTTCAATAGTTACTGTGTGTTAAAGCTGGAGAAAACAAAGGCACTCAATGGTATCTCCTCATTCTGAAGTTAGTTCACACAAGAGGCTTTGTATTTGTATTTAAGTGTGTGTGTGTGTGTGTGTGTGTGTGTGTGTGTGTGTGTGTGTGTGTGTGTGTGTGTGTGTGTGTGTGTGTGTGTGTGTGTGTGTGTGTGTGTGTGTGTGTGATGGAGAGGAGGTTGGTAGTCAAACGAGGTAACGCCTAAATAGAGTGACCGCATAGGTCAGGTTTGACACACTTTATTATTCATTCACTGTCTGTCCTCAGCTGCGCTTAGCTCATCAGTACAGACACACACACACACACACACACACACACACACCACACACACACACACACACAACCTCCCCTAGGTGCGGCTTTTACTGCGCATATGTGCCTGGACGATGCACAAATGTCATGAGCAATAACTGGGATGTCACTCCAAATTCACTCTCCTCTCTTCAGCGTTTAGCAGTTAGGTAGCTCAGGGAACAGGCTCTCTGTGTGTGTATCTTCCTCTCTCTCTCTCTTTCTACATGAGTGTATCTCTGTATGTGCCCTAACTTCCAAAAGTCTACCAATCTTTATGATTTTCTCAAAAAATGTCCCGCCTTAAACTTCAGTTTACTTCAATTCAGCCACAAGAATCTGGAGTATCATGACCAGGTCTCAGAAGTGAAGGCCTCCCACTGGTACAAACCGGTTTATATGGGGCTCAGTTGGGTCATTTTGCTCCCAACATTTCACAAGTGAGTGTTTCAGTTTTAGATTGCAATCATCTTTGCACAGATGAAGCTATTTTGTCACTTTTTATGCAGATTGATTTCCTGAAGGTTTGCAAAAGCCATGCTCTTTGGCTCTCTTAGGATTTTAACCTTGTTTTAAACCCTTTTAAGCCCTTTCTGCAAAATCTTAAAATTTCCCAAGTTACCATCAAAGATGGGATTTTTTATTATTTAACAATAATATTTATAAACAAGTCAGAAGAAGAAGATCTAGTAATCTGTTTATTTGCTGATGACAGCCACTGAGAGAGATTTTACATTCTGCAGTTAAAAACTCATGCAGGATATTTTTTAGACTTATTCCAGTACTTTTTACTCAGTATATTATACATATATATGTATACTATAATATACCAACAAATAAAAAAACAAGTGAATAGATAAAGGATTCAATATTTCTCTTCCATAATTGTATGCCTGACTGTAGAGGGCTTTGAAACAGCACTAACTGTGTCAAGTTTGTAACAGTAAAGGGTTATTTTACAGGTCTGTAATTTCCTAATAAACTCTGAATGTATGTAATCTGCCACTAACCACAGGGAAAACAGCTTATGGCAGTTATCTTAGTTAAGAGTTTAGTAAGTGTGTTGAGTTTAGAAAAAATGCATTAAGTATAACTGAACAGCTAAATAAGTTAAATAAGTTAAAAATGAAATTAAAGAAATTCCAAGGACTAGAGGGTAGGTGAACTCATGACGTCATTTCTAAGACTACAGCCCTGTCTCTTTGTCTAATTGTACAACAAAGACCTAGATCTTTTCATGCTTACATGACATACTAATCTGTTTTTTCACAAAGCAGTTTAGTTGTAAGAGTTTCCCTGTTTGGGTTTGTTTGGGAATGTTTCCAAAAACAGTGTTGGTCTTTTTACTTCAAAACTGGGCATCAGAAATGCCCTAATTTGTTTAAAGCTGCTCCAAATCAAGATCATGTGCAGCCCTCTCTCTGTCTCCGTATATTTTCATAGATGTTGCTCTGTGTGTGTGTGTGTGTGTGTGTGTGTGTGTGTGTGTGTGTGTGTGTGTGTGTGTGTGTGTGTGTGTGTGTGTGTGTAGGTGTCCGTGTGTTTGCGTGTGTGTGTGGAAGGAAGGGATGGGAATCAGGAAGCCTTAGCCGTAATACGAGCATAACTTTGTAATGCTCAATCTGAGAAAGATCTTCCTCTCTCTCCTTGGAGCACAAAGCTGTCTCTGACCTCTCAGCCATTTCCATGGATTCCTTTGAAGTTAGTGGAGTTTTTATAATGCCATATAAATTCTACAATCCGTTCAAAATTTCAATCATGGACAATATGTTTGATGTAATTCATTCCTTACAGAAAAATTACATCACACATAACCACTAATCATATTCCCATTATGGAGCAAAAATGTATAATTCAATGTTAAGGGCTGATTCATGATCTTCTCTGGAAAGTATATGGCCTAAAATAGCTTTGCAGCCTGTCTTTGATATTATTAACAAGAACAAAAGGCACAGACACACACACTGAGCATCATATATTACTCTTGAGTTGCTTGTTGTACAGCTACCTTCCCAGGATTTGGCAGCCTGTGCCAGACCCCTGGGGCCTGAAGCTTAAGAGCCTGGCCAAATGACACCATGCTGGGGCAACAAGCCCCCCCCAAAACCCACATTTTCTTTTTAAGACGGGGAACCCATGATCAATCCAATGCGACTAGGTGGCCTTCATGAGCACAAATCAGTCCTCTGTTGGCTAATAGCTGCAGCAACTGAAGTCAGTCAGTTCATTATAAACATCTGTCTCATAAGTCTATTCATTTCTCTTTCCACATAAAAAATGTTGATGTTGACAAGTGTCAGATAAAGTAAAGGAGGCAGATCAATCCACCGGTACATCATTTCACTAATCTCAAAGAAAAATACAACTTGAACTCATTTATCAAGTGGATTTATGGCACTTCGAGTGACTGCAGAGATATTGTAGTCTTTCTTTCAAGGCTAATTTCATTAGAGGTTGTCTATTGATAAAGATATTTATTATAGGCTATGTTTTAATACCAGCTACAGGAAGGCAGGAGGTCAGCAAGAGAGGTAAACAAACATATGCAAAATCACATTCATATTGTAGGTGGTTTAATTGATACTGTCTACAATTTTTGATGATGCAGTTGGTAAACTTGAGAAGTTATATAGAGGAAATCTAAATAACTAAACATTTTCAATTCCTTCTCATATCTCAAGTATGGGCATGTATAAATCAAATTCTGCAGTTCCCACATTTCAGAAAACATTTAGCTAGTATTTAGTCAAGTATATTTTACACAGAGGAGAGATCATTTTGTGAAACGTCAGTAATCTTACCTCCTGTCATGTACGGTATCTCCACAGTTGAGTCTTGCTCACATAGCTCAGGCTTAACCACCCTCTAGTGACAGGAACCTCGCATTACAATTACACCACAGCAGTCTCCAGTTATTAGGAAGCAGCTTTCCCCTCAGCTTACGTCGCTATTTCTACACGTATACGCTCTGCTAGACAAATATATCATGATATATCCATCCGCCGGCCGGTGCTATTCCAAGCCTGAGAAATGACAGAGAAATGCAGGAAGTCGTTGGAACATAAACAAGGCGCAATGGAGGAAGCAAGGGTCAAGGCGGTGCTTCCTGTTCCAAAACCACCTCTGTGTGCCTGCAAGCAGACGCTGGCCAGTAGTGACACTGTATTATTATTATCAAGCTCTTTGCTCTTGCCTTCATCCCAAGAGTATACAATATACGTATAGGTTTAAGTAAAAACTTGCTTTTGTATATTCTTAAATCAAGCTCAATCTTTTTGTCAGACTTTTGTTTTTGAATGAGGAAATAAACTTCTAATTATTTGTGTGTTCTTTCTATTTCCTGTTTTTATGTTTTTCTATCAGTTCCTCAATAAATCAAAAATTAAGTTTGTCTATGACATGTAAAAAAACCATGCTACTCACATGCAATAATCATGCTGCAGCCAGCTTTGATTTCCTGTGTGTGTGTGTGTGTGTGTGTGTGTGTGTGTGTGTGTGTGTGTGTGTGTGTGTGTGTAGGGGGGGGGGGGGGGCTCTGTGTATAATTAGTATTTTTGCAAATGAATACAACCCAAAACCTGTTCAAAGTCATTTGGGGGTTATGAAAACCTCCATTGTCAGATGTCCAGTTTGGATTAGATTCATTTGCCGGCCAGACAAAATGGCAGCATCTGGCCAGCATTATTATAGCATATCATAATGAATTCATAATCTGGTATTATTGAAGCATTTGGTATTATTCTGAAAACTCAATTACAGTAATAGGACTATAATGATTTCAAAGGGTTTACATTCTGGTTGACAGACAGGATGTAACCTATCTTGTTCCCATTCTCACACACTGACAGATTACCTCCAAAACTAAAAAAAGAAAAACACATCAGTTTCCATTTTGATTGTAACATGCTACTCTAAATAACCTGCAGCCCACATGACGCTTCGGACCACAATGCTCGCTGTATTCCACTCAAATGTCTTATCAGCACTTCAGAGAAGCAGTGTATCAAAATTTAAGGGAAGACATATGGTATACATGGGAATTATCTTAACTGACTGAGTGTAGTGTATACAGCAAGAGCATCTGTATCTTAATAGTCTATGAGCAGTGGTGAAGGGAGAATGTGAAAGCTCTGAGGGATTTGGGAGAAAGGATATGATTGCATTTATGTCCCATCAAGCAGCTTGCTGGATCCAGGGGAATGCCTAATATATATCTGTATTTGGTCGCCAGCTTACATCTGTCTGCTTATGGATTTATGACTTCAAAACTATTTGGAAAAAAAAGGCGCCTCTCGACAGAGCCAGTGACTAATAACTAAAGCTGACAGGGATGGCAGGCAAACACACACACACGCGGATAGACGTAACGACAAGACTCGGCGACAAGGAACAAAGGAGTCGAAATCTGACACATTCTCTCTGACAGTAGGATAAAACTCACTCACCCCTCGAGCCACGCTAACACACACTACACACACATGCACACAGTTTACTTCTGCATCTGTCACGCAGAGTTTTCCTCACAAACACGCACATTATGTTTTCACACATAAAAACAGTCCTGTCGACATACTAAACCTTTCAAATCTGCACATTTAGTGTGTTTATTCTGGTTTTATTTAATCTTTCATATACGAGGAGGTTCAGATAAGCTGTGAGGAATTTTTGAGATAGTGAACACAGTGAGAGGAGTTTGACCCCTTGTTTAGCTACAATTCAGATTATCATTGCTGTTTCCAGATCTGTGAAATTGCTTTGTCCTAAAAACTCTTACCATACCTTTATCCTCTTTTAGACAGTAACGCACAAAACCTTGCAAAACAAATAGATAGCAAATATGTAATGCAGCATATCTAAAAAAAAATTGAATTTGTGTAATTGAGTTCTAGTTTTTAAATATTTTGTTCTCAGTAAGTCTGCTTATGTTGTTTAATGATGTTGGAAACTAAACATAAGGGATTTGAAAGGATTCTTTGAAAATCAGATTTGATACTGGATCTATATTTGATAAAGTGCTAATGAACTCCCAGCCTATTCAGACATAAAGAGATGAAATTCTCTGGACAATAAAGATTATGCGAGGCAAAATTAAAGCATAACATGCACCCCTGCAAAAGTAAACATGGCAAGTTAAAATTTTAAAGCAGCATCAATTGATTTTGGGCCACTTGGGGGCGGTGGAACAAGCTGTAAACACAACACTGACATATTCTAACTGTATTAAGTCAACATCCAGCAGACATGGAGAAATGTAAGCATTCATTTGGAGTACACCCAGTAAAAGTGTAATATTCATTCTCCTTTTAGTTCTGTTTTGCTCTCAACCAACTCCTGAGGGAAATATCTGCCTGTTTAGCCTCTAAATTCTCCACTAGACAGCAGGCTGATAAAGTTAGCATCTAGTAACTTTATCAGCCTGCTGTCTGGTGAGGGGCAGGTACTGTACAATAGGTTTATCAGAGCTTTCTTGCTGAAAGCAGCTGCCTGTCGTGTCTTAAAACACGGTTTATGAGAGCAGTGAACCAAAAAAGTAAAGTTGCGGGCCGCAAAATGACAACAATGAGCTTAAAAATGCTAAGAAACTCTGTAGAGATGAAGGAAATCTTAGAATCATGAGATCAATCTCTGTGGGTTTTTCTCACCTTTCACATAGTCATTTGACCCATTGTTTATATAAACATTTTGATTAGCGCACACTACATGGCATGCAGGCCGCATGAATTCTGACATGTGGGCAAACCCTGTGCAACACAACAATTGTGGATTGTGATTTTAAAATATATAAAGATTGAGATGAGAGAGCCAGCACTGGCAGCAAGATGAAATAATGAAAGAGGGAGACAGAGAGAGAATGAGAGGGAGAAATGGAAGGAGGTGGAAAGGTGAAGAAGATGTGGATGGGTGGTGGGGGGGAAGGCAGATTGTGTGTGAGAGAGGCGTTTAATCCCCAGAAGCATCCTGACGGCAGCTGCTCTGTACAGATGGGGACGAAGGCATGCTGAAAACACACACACACACACACACACACACACACACGTACACACACACACACACTGTGTCACAGAGAAAAAAAGCACTGTCGAATGTTGGAACCCTTTTCTAACACCCTCGAGGATCATGCTAAACATAAGGTAAGGGAGCTTGGTTACGTTCCATTATTTCCCACTCTACTAAGGCCACTGGAGCTGTGTCATCAGCTGATTAATGAACACAATGCTCTTTCTTTCTCTCTTTCTCTCTCTCAATATGTTATCTAGAGTTGTTCCATCTATTTCATGCTGCAGCTGAGAAGTTTGAATCCCTGGATTGTCTGGGTAAGTGAATGTGTTATGTCTGGTTCATTCCTTCTGTGTGGCTGCATGTATGCAAGCGCCATATGAGCTCACTTCATCAGCATATTCCTGAAAACTGTGGTTTGTTTCTGGTGCAGCAGGGAAACACCAGCTGGTTTCAACTACTCTGGGTCCAGCCAGTTTCTCATAGAGACACATTTAAATGTCTCCCAAATGTGTTCCGACGCTATGGGCCATTTTGACCACTTCAACATTAGCTACTATCTAACATTCCCACCTCCTATCTTCTGCTGAGATGCTGATGGAGCTACCTGTTGAGTGTTCCAGTAAAGCTGCACAATGGGCAGAAGTATAAGACTGGTTGTACTGGACAGCTCTCAGTTCATAAAAACATAATTAAGCCATTTACACATAATTTCCCCTGTAAGATACTTCACTTTGGCATGGTACGCCAACAGGCTTCCAGTGCATACTAATAGACTGAACACAGTTTTTCTTTTTTCCAACATCTAAATTGATCTTAGCAGAGAATAAAGCATCAGAAAAGCACATAGCAAGAGCAGAAGCTGATTGCCCTAACTTGGTTCACTCTCACCCGTCAGAGCATTGTTTCCAGCTGCAGAAGACAGATGTTCTCAGCAAAAAACTGATAAATACATGCACGCTGACAAAGATAGCAACTCCTCTGTGAACGTAGAGGAGTGTTTAGCAGCAAATGAGACCTCAATAGTTGGTGGAGACCAAAACCAGAGCTAAAAGGAGAGTGAATATTGCAAAAAAGGCTACTGCTGCTCTGTATAGGCTGGATGTATAAATAAGAAGCTGTTTCTATCAACTTAGGGCTGCTCCTGACTAATTATTGTCTTAATTGTTCTGTTACCCGCTTTGGCTCATTCAAAATTATGTAACATTAAGAGCGCCAATATGAAAAAGAAGATAGAACATAGAAATGCATCAGTCTGTCAACCCATCTACCAAGTTTCAGCATCATCATAGTCTTATCTGTCAGCTAAACATCAGTTTAAATGAACTGGTGAGTTGTACAGTAGCATGGTGTCTGGACTGTTCACTCTTAAGGCAGGAATGTGGAACAGCTGGTGATGGTACTTCTGAAGCTCCTGTTAGATATACGACTTATTTGAAACATTTCAACCTCAGTGTTTTTGCTCAGTGTCTGCATTGTCTTTCCGCCTTCTGTCCACGATTTTGGCGCCGGAAGTTTGCTGATAAATTGGCAACAACACATGAACAATTAGAAAAGTTTAGAAAAAAAACATCACAGAATAGAATGTGAGAACAACCAACCATACAATTCCTCCTGCTAGCATTTTTGCCTCAATCTTTTTTTTTTTCTTTTTTTTTTTACCATTTTTAACCCTGTTGCTGTTTTTTTGTGTGTGTGTGTGTGTGTGTGTGTGTGTGTGTGTGTGGTTGGCGCCGTTACCTTGTTAATCTATCATCGCTTGTTCCATTTAAAGGTGGAGGATTTATTGTCAGCTGAGACGTGGAGGTGAGGTCATGGCATATCAGAGTGGTGCGGACTGCGACAATAGCTATTGTTCCTGGGACCAACAGGAAGTGTCTGCATGGGACTTCCTGCTGCAGATAGTGTACCTCAGGAGGGCAGAGAGGTGTGTGTTTGTATGTGGGTTCATGTGTGATGATTATGCCTTTGTTTCTTTAGTTGATGTCATCTTTCTTGTTGTGTCTCTGACAGATCTCCTCCTCAGTCCCCTCTCCGCAAAATAGTGCTCTTAAGGCTTCTTGTTCTCTTTGTTATTTCAAAATAAATGGTTGGTACAATGACAGCACAGTGCAGTTATATGAATTTGCATTTTTCTATTTCAACCTACAAAATTATATCTTGTTTTATATGTATGTTTTTCTGAGTGTAGACCACAGGAAGAGTAGCTGTTACATGGGGATCCAAGAATAAAGATCAAAACTCCCTACGTTCCAACTTGCTTTGCACACAATAACTTACATGTTCGCAATCTGAAACACCAGTCACGTCTACATGAAAAGCAGATGTATGCAAGATGCAAGGTTCAAGGTTTACTTGTTTATCATTCTACAAGACAGAGTTGTACAACAAAAAGCACTCTGTAGTACTCAGTGATATGGATTTGACGATTTGCAGGTCAAAATACATTTAGAAATAGAATAAAATTGTGATAAACTGCTTGAAAAGGCGCATTTTTAGATATAACCATTGTCTAAACAGCATTAAATGTGAAGGAGGTCGATACACATACAAGAACTTGTCTTCTGGTTAAATCGTTTATGTCAAAATGAAACAGGCAAGCGCAACATATATACATAAAGGAGGGTTTATGTGATCGTGATCAGGGCCGTGGGAGCCTTTTGCCAACTAAAGTCACTAAAAAAGCACAGAATGGTATCACTCTGCAGTTAAAAAGAAAATCTGCTTGCACCCCAAACAAAATTGCCACTTAACTGCTACAATATCACAGTGTTTGATATGTGTCGGCCCAACAATAGGGCCTTCCGCACCTCTTTATTTCTCAGTGTCTACCCCAGTAAAATTATAGGCACGATCAATTTTGATAATGCAAGGGAGCAGCGGTATCCGGCAGAAAAATAACCATCTTGATTATTCCTTCTCATGGAGAATTTTCTTTTCTATTCTGTACTTTCTTTGCCTTTCCACGGTAATAGTAACAATTTTCTCTTTTCAGTCTCACTCGAGGCCTCTTTCTCTCACTCACTGGTGAAATGTGGAGCCCTTGTTTTTTTTTTCTCTGTCTTTTGCTGCAATGCTGAAAGCCTTTTGACCTACAAAGTAGGGTTTTGTTGATAGATTGATGCTTTCACACAGTGACATTAGCTGAATCGCCGGTGTTCAGAGGCCCGCGGTGCCACTCTGGAACAAATGCCCTGGAATTTTCCCAAATAATCCCCCTGTGTGCCTGTCTGTGTGTGGTACAGCGTTGATCTCCGGGGAAAATGGAAAGCATCTATCTGTTGGTTTGTCAGTCTGTCTGGCTACCTTTTACTAATCATTGTCTTTATCGAAGGGGGTGGAGGGACGGAGGTGCAGTAACCTTTAATGTGAGTAGCTGAAAGGAGATATAGATGAATATAGGGGGTGGAGAGGGGAAGGAGCAGGAAACGTGGGATTTTGCAATGACAGCTAAGGTATTAACACTTGGTGACATTGGTACAACATGGTATTATAGTCTGACAGCAAGGTGAGGGCGAGGGAGAGAGAAACAGAGAGAGAGATGGATGATGAAAGAAGAAATGGAGAAGCTGGAATGATTTCTGTATGTTCCAGAAGAATAAGAAAACATCCAAACAATATTTAAACCTGCTTTATTGGTCCAGCAAAGAAAAAACATCTGTTAAATGAGACAACAGATTTAACACCAAATGCAGTCTCCTTGTAAGGAGGCGCTGCACCTTTTGAAAGCTTGAGTCACCAAAGACAAACCTCTTCACCCTAAACAGAAGAAATGTGGGTTCAAAGGAATGTTTATGCTGTGACATAAACCTACATAAATTCATTTTTTGGCCACTTGGCTGCCGCACAACAAACTGTAAACACAACACTGACATATTATCACCTTATAAAGTTGTTATGGATAATGTGTTAGCAAACAGTTGCCAGGAAAAACAGGAGAAACCTCACTATTGATTAGGTTGTTTCTCACACTGTTTTGGTCTCCACCACCTCCTTAGGGAAATTTCTGGCTCTTTAGCAGCTAGACACTATGTTAGCTAGTTGCTTTTTTTTGTTAGTGTGCTGTTTCATGCCTGTTTCAAATTCTAAGTTCTCTGCTAAATTTGAGTTTGTGTCGCTGGACCATAAAACCAAAACAGTGCTCAAAGATGATAAAAGGCCCCATAGAGCTGACGGACAGAGTCAAATTTTCTGTTGGTTTTTCACTAATAGCAACTCCTTTTATGTTACACAGTCATTTGATCGATTGTTAATATGAAAATATACTTTAGTGCAGCATTTATAATACTAAAATTGAAGCTGTGAGTATAGAGCCAGTAAATCAAAAGAAAAATCGACTGTTCTACACTTTCAACAGTAATTTACACACATACAGCCTCACATGGTAAAAGGTTATGGCATATGAGTCATGTTCTGCCTTGTCTATACTCCACTTTTCATTAATGGTACTAGATCCTCAAATCAATGGAAAAACTCACAGCTAGTTTCAGCAAGTTCAAGAAATTTGAGGTTCAGATTCAGAATCAATCAGAATCAAGTTTATTGCCAAGTAAGTTTTCACATACGAGGAATTTGCCTCGTTACACTGGTGCATAAGAATCTCAATCAAAATTAAATTAAATAGAGGAAGAAGCAGAATCAGAGAAAGTGTACGCAACAGAAAGATTAACTGAAACACATCATCACAAAATAACTCCTGGAATGCACCAAGAACAGAACCTGCAAACAAAATCATCAATATGTCATTAAAATACATCCAAGTGTGAAAAGAGTTCTGTCTTGAGCATTTGACTCTGGCCAGGGCAGCCTACGTAATGTTGTCTTTACATATACATACAAGGTATTGTCAAGCCTCGCTAGCAGTGGGTCACAGCTGAGGGGAGTTCAGAGGGTCCAAGACCAGCACCGCCAGCCCCCCTCTGCCCAAACACACACACACACACACACACACACACACACACACACACACACACACACACACACACACACACACACACACATACACTCTGCCTTGTCAAAGGACCCTTTGTGCGCTGTTGTTTTTTTAGGGGAAATACTCCCTTTATTTCTCTGTGGGGAATATAAAGCAGCGATCACCTAATCACACACACACTCACTGAGAAACCCAGACAAGCCCACCACACACACACACACTTTACAAAAATACATATGTTCAAACACAAGCAAAAACACATACTCTGCACACACACATTTGTATAGACACATGTAAATGAACACACGTTTGCACACAAATTTAGAGACATGGGCAAAGGCAAACGCGAACACACACACATACACACACAATGGGTCATTTATGTCCCTCTCTGCACCCCACATTCATACTTGGCAGGCGGGTGACTGCTCTGTTGTTTCAGTGACCTGGAGGAGAAGTTATGTGCTCTTAATTTATACATCAGGAAACACACCTCTCTCTTACCCTCTCTCTTTCTCTCTTACACCCACCCACCCACACACACACACACACACACACACACACACACATTGTCTAAGTTAGAACTGGGTTTTATATGTAACAAAAGTCAGTAAATAAGCTTAATAAAAAAATTATTTCTGGAAAAACTAATAAGAATTAAAATGTTTTCCTTATTTTGAA
>NW_026136724.1:7493024-7713024 GCF_905237075.1 Dicentrarchus labrax | reverse complement strand
TGTTAATGGGGCAATCAGTTTCACATATAGCCACCAAATAACACAGAAGTGCAATTTGCATTTGCCTAGAAATATGTCAAATATAAAATGATGCATCCTGTTAAGTGAATATTCTAGCTATTCTTTACTTTTAAACCAATAATATCCACTTTATAAAACATTTATGATGAATGACACTTTTTACTTTTTCTACATTTTACTTCCCTGCTTTCTGTTAAGATGCTGAATAAAATAAAACTGCTGGAGGATCATGACAAATGACATGCTCTCTGAAGAGATTACATTCAATCACTAAAGATCCTCCCCTACTCTCCCAAAACATTCAGACTATGCTTCCTTTAGCAAAAAGAGAAAAATCCCAACTTCCTCCCCCCTTTTCTTGACCCCCTAATAATTTTCCTACCATCTCCAAAGTAAGCTCACAGAGCTTCTAGAGTTTGGAGGGGGTGAAAGGTAAAAAGAAAAAAAAGAAAAAAGACTTTTAAGAATATTATCCTTTAATTACAAAGACAAAAACATTGTTAAAAGAAGTCAACATCCCCTTTGCAATGGGGGAAAAAAGATGGTCCTGCTGGTGTTCAATCTGGATCAACATTTTATTGTGAAAAAACATAATTTTGAAATATGCATGTCACACATTAAATTCCTTTGCTTTACCTCATTCAATCTCCCAAACCTGATCATCAGAAACATGATGTAAAATAAAATCAGAGGCAGTTAGTACAGAATGGGGTAATATACCAGAGCAGCAAAATGGCTGATTTCTCTCTTCTTCAGTACAAAATGAGACTTCAAGTGCGGTGTGACAGTGGAGCATCTCCATTACAACACTGATGAGAAATAAAACAGCTTTTACCACAAAGCAAATCAGGCTTTGGCGCTGAAGCTGTGTGAGTGACACTGATCTCTCTGTGCGTGTGTGTGCGTGTGCCTGATCTTCATCCATCCATCTATCCATCCATCCATTTACTCTAAGCTCTTAAGCAATGCTGCTGTTAAAAAGTCCCCTAAAACTCTAAGCCAAGAGCAATAACATGAGCGGCAGGAGGATAACGTTGATGTAATGTCAGACACACACAACTGACACCCAGTGTTACTCTCGTGTTAACAAAACCCATCACGGTCTGTCTGTCCGTCTGAAGGCGCGCGCTAATCTGCTCTTAATCACAAGCTCTTATTTACAAAAAATACATTTTTTATTAATGCAGCAGAGGGGGAGGGGAATGAGGGAGAGGAGGATGATGGTGATAGTGGTGATGGTGATGATGATTTTGTGATTAAATGATGCCATCGTTGTGTTGGTGGATTAGGACGGGCATGGAAATAGATTAGTTCTGCAGTGGTTTTTCATCATGATTGGCAGGCCTCCAAAACCTCACTCTAAACACTCCCTCTCCCTTTCCTCTCTTTCTATTGCTCCCTCTCCATAAAGCAGAGCTGTGCAGAGGTCTATGGTTTGTAGGCTGCTAGCACCACCCGCTGGTAAAGAAAGACATGATAAAAAATATCCCACTCTTTGCCCCACATAACTTCACTTTGATTTAAATGGATTGTGCAGCGGTTTGGCTCAACCAGAATGGTTACTGTGGCAAACTAAAGGAAAATATACAACTAATTTGTTTTCCCCAAACACATTCTGAATGAAACATAATTGCTGGATGGATTCCCTGGCAGCAATTTTCCAGTCAAGAAAGTCCTCAGTTCTTGTAGCACACAGATCACAGGGGAGGGGTTGGGTTGGATAGTTGGTGACTCTGACTTGCATGTGGGTAACAAAAACCCTTTCATTAGGGAAAAGCTTGTGGTTTTGGTTTAAGACTGTGCTGTATTTCACACAATGCCGACAACAGACCTACATCCATACTGTGGTTACCTTGCATTCTTCTTGTCTTTTCTATGATGTATTTATCCTTGTATAATAGATAAACATCAGTTTGCATCTCTAGAAAAAAGTGTTATCTCTTTGCTCCATCAAAACTTGCAGCTGTTCAATGTGCCTTTAGGTTATTATAGCTGTGCTGGACATGTGTTGATTGGTAGTGTACAAATACAAGGTGCAAAGTGTTAAAGAACATTAGGGTGGAGTTTTCCTCATATAGACCTTTTCCACCAACAGGGAACTGGCTCCTTTTCAGCTCCTGTAGTTGTAGTTGTAGTTGTAGTTGTACTTGTAGTTGTAGTTGTAGTTGTAGTTGTAGTTGTACCGTTTGGAACATTTCAATCACAAATAAATTGGTTCGGAACCCAAAAAGTCGGTTCCCAACTGAAACCAAAAAATGGCAGGTTTTCCTTGGGAACTGTTCGTTTGCTAGACAGAAGTTTCAAGAATCTTGAACAGAACTGGTTCAAGAACCAGAGCTAATTTGAAGGAAAAACACTGTCACAGGCCAGTTCAAGTAGTTATTTTGAGCTGTTCACAACATTTAAAACAAAAATGTATTGGTTCGGAACCTGAAAATTTGGATCTGGAACCCAAGAAAACGGCAGGTTGTCCATGGGAACCAAAATGGGCGTTTCATATTCTTCAGGTCATCTTGCATTGTGGAGCTCCCTCTGTCCGTTCCAATTACAATGGTTCCACTCAAAACTGGTGGAAACGGGGGCTGGTTTGCTAGAGAGCACCAAGGTTCCAAGAATCTTGAACAGAACCGGTTCAAAAACCAGAGCTAATTTGTTGGGAAAACCACTATTAGTGTACAGTGAATGTGTGAAGTTCTGGAAAGAGACCCTGACCACTCCTCTGCCCCTCAGCATCAGCAATCTGCAGCCATCACTCCTCTCTCTGCTTCCTCATTAGGATTCGGAGACAAACACAACCCAGTCAAGTAGACACACACATATGTACAAATGTACTGCACACAGTTTGATTCTAATTGGGTGACCCAAAGCCACTGATATCATCTGCTATGGTGTGAGACCACCATCTCACCCAGAGCGACCGGTGGCCTCTGCAGTCACACTGCCTCCAAAGAACACTGGAGGAGTGAGGGAAGGAGGAAGGGTAAAGAAAAGACAAATAAAAGACAAACTGGCCTAAGAAGGAAGGAGAAGAAGAGGAAGAACACAACAACAACAACGACAAAAACACAAAGTGGCGCCGAGTTCATTAATTAGAATTTCAAATTGGACAAACTCAAGATGACAGCGTTGCGCTTGTCAAATCAGATCATGCCCCGGCGGGGTGAGAGAGAGGGAAGAGAGAGAAGGAGGCACACTGCTCAGAGCCAAATACCACTCTTAGTAGCTGAATGGGTGCCATCTCTCTCTCTCTCTCCTTCCTTCTCTCTCTCTTTCTCTCCATTTCCTCTGATTTCGCCGACTGCCTCCCCTCTGTCCCCGCTTGAATGTCACGGCCGCCTTAACAAGAAGTGACAATTAAAACATCATCGCCGTCTCCAGGCTGAATGGGAGCGGCCTGCCGGGGTCCCTGGTTTCTGTGAGGGGGGAGAAATGGAGGATGAGAGAGAGAAAGACACACACACACACACACACACACACACACACACACACACACACACCAGAGAGAGAGAGAGAGAGAGAGAGAAAGATAATAAAAGAGATGGAGGAGCTGGAAGGAAAAATACAAGAGAAATGGAGAGAGAGATACTTTGGCAACATATACTGAACCATTATGCCAATAAAGATAAATTTGTGTATGTTTGGATGTATGTGTATAAGGAATGGAACAAAGAAAACATCCATAAAACATACATCATTAATGCTTTAAATAACCATGTAATGGAAAATCCAGTGGTACTGTGCCCTTAAATAAAAATTAAGCTGTCCATTTAATAACACAGGACCATCAGGATTAAGAGGGGAAAACATTGTATTTTTAGTTATTTCACTTCACTTCACACATTAGGTGTGAATTTACTGTCATGTGATAATCTGATTTAATGAGCAGTTTTATGTTTTTGTTTATTATTTTACTAAAAAAGGTTGGCAGTTCTTCATAGCCCTCCTCACAACGAGAATGCAAACCAAAACCAAAGCCAAGTAGTAGTAAATGTCTGTGGTGGATATAATAGTGTAACAGTTTTGTTGACACTGTGTCAGTGATTTCCATAGTAAATGTAGCTAATATTCTGTCCATCTTGTTCAATCTAATATCACTGATATTGCATCCAAAAGTTTGGCAAATGTGCCAAAGATAGATCAGAACCTCTGACTGTGTTAAACCAGAACAGTTCCAGTGTCTCCATCACTTCACACCATCAGAGTTACTTTAACACTTTCACATAGTTATGAATTATTGCCTCAGAGGCTCATCAGCAACTGTCCAATCAACACTTGAACACTCAAAGGAAATATCAATGAAATAACAGCTCAGATTTGCAATTTAGTGGTCCTGGAACAGTTTCAGTAAAGCTAACATCCGACATGCCCTTAAACAGTCACGCAATGTGTCCTCACCTGTCTACATGTCATTTA
Organism: Dicentrarchus labrax; assembly: GCF_905237075.1. NCBI lineage: Eukaryota > Metazoa > Chordata > Actinopteri > Moronidae > Dicentrarchus > Dicentrarchus labrax. The sequence goes on along the minus strand of NW_026136724.1, from coordinate 7,708,590 downwards.
GATTAGATTAGATGTAATTGCAATGATCCCTGTGGGCGAATAATGGAGTGAAGAGCTTGAGAGACTAATTTATAGCTAATGATTATTGAACAAACTGCTGTGAGGGAAAGCAAACATAAGAACGGGATCTAGAGAATAAGATGAAATACATGCAATGGTAATTTCACCAGTGGCCTAGATCAAGCAGGCTAGATGGTGTTTGGCATTTTGAAGTATGTGTTTTATGTGTGTGTGTGTGTGTGTGTGTGTGTGTGTGTGTGTGTGGGTGCACTCACTGGACGCTTCACCAGCTGTGCCACTGCACACAAGGAAGGAGCTGCCGCCAAAATGAGCTGTCTTCACAAAGAGCCAAAAATCATCCAGCACGCCACTGGGCACACACACACGCACACACACATTCACACGTATGTGCATCCATTGCATGCACAGACAGAGGCAGACATATAGACAAGATCCCAGTTAATGAGGCATGTATTTACAAGTGGACACAACTTAAACTCCTGAGTTTTAATTTTTAAACTTGTACAGTGTATCCTGATTTATGTTGCGTGTATGTGTGTGTGTGTGTGTGTGTGTGTGTGTGTGTGTGTGTGTGTGTGTGTGTGTACAGAGCCAAACAGCCAAGGGCTCTCCGGTTTGATGGCTTTCTGTTATGACTCCATTATGCTGATGGCTTTGGTTCTGTTCCAGGTTCTCTACGAGTGTGTGTGTGTGTGTGTGTGAGTGAGTGTCTAGGTGTGTGTGTGTGTGTGTGTGTGTGTGTGTGTGTGTGTGTGTGTGTGTGTGTGTGTGGGGTGGCAGGAAAACACTCCTTAGAATCATTAAGGATCGTGCAAGCATCTCTGCAGAGCCTGGCTCGCCCCTATAGTTCCTGAACCTTTGAAAATTATAATTTTAGTTTTTTGCACCTGGAGCTTTATTAAGTACCAAATGCAGGTTTAATCCATAAGTTCCTCAAAACATTCTTGATCCCCCTGGGAAAGTTCCTGTAGTGGAAATGTCCTCTTTTAGGTAAAGAAATGTGTTAAATTTTTTGTAATGATCTTGAACATAGTCTTTTAATTTCAGGAAAAAAAACATTATAGAGAAATCACAATAAATCATTACAATACCAGAGGTCCATTTAATTGAGTGCAAATGTACAATGGTCAGCAGAACATTTATTGCCCTACATTTACAGTAAGCGACAGACAGAACACTGACAAGAATCCACTCACACAAACACAACACAAAAAGGACTGATGAAAACTATTAGTCCAGTATGACTTCAAATTTGTTTGATGTTCTTACATAAAGGTAATGGCTGCAATTCCTTAGATATATATATGTTAACTCTTCATGTGTTTAATGGAGCTGTAAAGGCTATGATATAATAGTATAAAACTCTTTTTTATCCACCTTTCTAACCTGTACCTCACCATAAAACTCAAGTCCCCTTGTAGCTGATTTGTAACTCTTACACAAGTAGTATGAAATTCTCTGTAACTCATACATATTATGTTTGTAACATCTCACATATGTTTTATCAAAGCCACAGCTGTATCCTGGATATTTGTTGGAAAAGGAGATGGGAAGCAGCAGAACGAGCCACAGTGGCTGGGTTACTGTAAGTTATTGTGCAGTATTGCATGAGACATTAGCCTACTTTTGTTAATTATTTTGGACAGTTGTGTGTTTGTCATTAATTTAAGTTTAAAAGGAGCTAAAGTGCTATCTCCCCGCAGAACTGTTCTCCAGCATATTGCAGTTAGACCACAAATATTGCACGAATATACATTTACAGTATGTCTGTGTCAGTATGTTTTTGGCTGTTGCATTGCAGAATATCCTTCTTGTGTGCACACTGGTTGTTGTGTGTGCATGTGTGTGTGTGTGTGTGTGTTCTAGGCTTCTTCATCACTGCTACACCAGGTAGGTCCATTCGCTGGGTGTGCGTCCATACTGTAAGAGAGCAAAAGGTCGTGAGAAGGTTACAAGAGAGTCCTCCAGGGGGGCCCGAGCAGTTAGCAAAAATAAAATCTCACGTCACTAGAGCACTAAACTTCTCTCGCCCGCCGCTGCTTAATTGCGAGCAAAAACACAAATCAAAAAATGAAATCAAATATCCGTGAGCAAATCTGCAAACTCAGCCAGCACCAGAACACAGCACAACGGAGAAAAGAAACTATAATAAAAATCAAAACAAAATGTTCCCCAATCCGTGACAGCCGTGGAGACAAATCCAATTATTTGTGTCTCATGTTGCAAATTTGTTCTAATGGTCGAAGTGAGAAAGTAAATAAACGCCTGCGAAGGGGAAACAAAAGAATGTGATTTCTAATTAACTTGAAAGAGGAACAGCAGGGCGACTTAGTAAACCCATCTTTCATCTGCTGCCTCAGACCACTCGTTTGTTTGTTGCACAGTGTTGTCTTCAGAAGGGGCGGGAGGAGGAGTGTGTGTGGGGGGATAACACCGCACTGCTTCCCTCCAAATGAAATGTCAACAGATTTAACAGCGCTGCGGAAGGAGCGCAGCGTTTTCCAGCGTTTTGTCGATTTTATTGTTCATTAAGCTTCACTGCCGCCCCATCTCCCTCCCCCCCGTCAAATCTTCTTCCTCCTCCTCCTCCTCTCCCACTTGTTCGAGGCTGCATTTGCAGCATCTTGGCTTTGAAGATCACAAAAGGCTGAGGCAATAATTGGGTTTGTGCAATTACAGCGAGCTTAATGAGAGAATTCAGGAGTTTGTCTTGCCCCTATCTCCAACTCTCCACACTCCGCCATTAGGCCCCGGCAGCTGTCTCTCTCTCCCTCAGAAGCACTGTCGACGGAGGCCGATCTTATCGTATATAATGATGTGGTCAACGCATTCATAACACACATGCACACAAGTCCTGGGTGATGGAGAGAGCAGATATGCTAATGGCCTGCCCCAGACTGACCAAGGAAGACGAAACAACAAAAAACACAGATGCGGCAGAAAGTAAAGAGAAGGAGAGGGAGACAAAGCGAAAGAAAAGAAGAGAAAAGTCATTAGTTGAAGAGATAAGGCAGATCGACTAATCAAAGTGTTTAGAGGACGTTTAAAAGATCAGGAAAGGGCCACTATCTGCTCATGTAATTCAGATGTGTAAGCCTGCAAGGCATCCAGTGCAAAACCAGTTTATGATTCATAATCAGCTTGTCATCAAAGGACACTCAGAAAAGGACACACTAACCTTTAACTGTTCCCCAGTCTGGAGTATTTCTCTCTTTGCAGATTCAAATAATTTTGTTCGGCTTAGTTCAAAGATTTAAAATCAATAACTATATGTAGTTTGTGCATATCACAATTCAGAATGCTGATCAAAAGGCTGTGTATGCCTTTACCTCAGTTTTGGATTTTTAAGCAGCGGTGGAAGAAGTATTCACATCCTTTTCTTTAGTAAAAGTACTAATACAACAATGTGAAAATACTGTAAGTCCTGCATTTAAATCATACTTAACTAAGAGTAGTGAAGTCTTATAAGCAAAGTGTACTCAAAGTGTCATCAGTGCTCATTCTGGAGAAAGATGTCCCCTGTGACTGATATATCCTCACATATGACATTATTAGATTGTTAACACTGATGGATCAATGAGTACGTAGCATTTTACTGCTGAGCTGGTCAAGGTGGAGCTAGTTTTAAGTACTCTCTATACAGTTAGGTATTTTAGTCCAGTGGTTCCACACAAAGGGGTCAGACCCCCTCCAAAGGGTCAAAAGATAAATATTAGGGATTAGGGAAATTTATATTCATTGTGCTCACCTTTCTCTATTTTTGTTTTTCTTTTTGTGAAATGTTGGATAAGAAACTTTCGGGGAAGTTCAGAGGAAAAGGTCTCTCAGCTCATAGACATTTTAACGTGACATGGGGCCCAGACAAGACACTGTACTGAACATGTCCAGTCAGCTCTACAACTTAACAGGAACTACAGAGACTAAAGTTAAAAAAGGGTTCCAAGTCAGTTTTGGGCCAAGACATCTTTAGTTTCAGAAGATGGAAGATTAGGTTTTAACCAGTCCGTTTTTTAACACAGCATGTTTGGTGGACAGATAACACTTGCCCTAAAGATTTCTGTGTTTTAGCTTAGGTTCTGGTGCCGGTGACATACAGGAAAATGGAAAAAGTTTGAGTGTGTAACCAGATAGGAGCATGGCTTATGTTGTCATTTGTTGTGACTCTTGTCTGGAAAGAGAAGCTTTGTTTGCTGAGTATGAAATACATAATCACTTGTAAGATCATTTCATGTGTTTAAAGCAGAGAGACACCAAAGGTTTTCCAGTTTTCTGAATGTCATACAAGACTTACAAGTCATCCACAACTGCTGTTTCTTGGAAACAAACCCTTACAGAGGCTGCAGTTTTGCTAAATTAAGATTTAGTGTGCGCTGTACAGAGATCCTGACATCCCAGTGCAAGTGATAAAGTAAGGATCACATTCAAGCTCATACCCCTACTAATAATAGGCTCGTTACACAGCACAATAACAGACAGTCAGCGATACATAACACACTCATTAACACAAATCAGGCCTTCAGCAAAGAACATTATGAATCTGTTTAAACCTGCAGTGCTGCATAGACTGTAGTGTAGGCCATGTACAATATTACGGAGACATTACTCATTACCTAATAAGATATTTCACTTATTAGCTACTTACAGGCAAGATAATGTATGTAGTGGTTGTACAATGAATGAGGACCAATGAGGGTTTGCTCATAAAAGAACAACTTAATGCTTTTATCTCGTTGAGTTACATAATAACCACTCATATAACAGTCCTGCAATGCAATTATGGAGATGCGTGATAAGTTAATATTTGGAGGAGAACATTTTTTTTTGTTAGGTCTTGCCTCTCAACAACCATATTTTCAATGTATCTAGTTATTTCTCCTTTTTCAGTGAAGCCTCTTTATTGCTGGTTAGTGAGCACTAACAAGGCTGACATGTGACAATGTATAAATGTTCTAGGCATTTGTCATCTTGTCAGACAGCTAGTGCCACTCGCACCCCCACCTTTTACTTAGAAGGATGCTGTTCCTTCTAATTGTTCTCCAACAATCACATCGCTGAATGCTTTATAAAATAGAGACCTGAGGGTGACAGGAGTGTAAAGAACACAGATGCTCAACAAGCTGTTACTAAGCTAGGCAAAACATCTGTGGGATGTGTGTGTATATGTGTGTGTATGTGTGTGTGTGTGTGTGTGTGTGTGTGTGTGTGTGTGTGTGTGTGTGTGTCTGTCTGTCTGTCTGCATCCACAAACCTGTATATCTGAGAGTTCTTTTGCAATCCGTGAAGTCAGCTGTGAGTTTTTATCCTGACTGGGGATGTGCAAGTTCTAAAACACACAAAAAGACACAATTTTAATAATTTAATCTGCTCTGTGAACTGCTTGTTACAATTTAAAATTATGGGAACATAGAGAATATTAAGTAAACATATTATGATATTAAAACCAAGTAGCCATGAGGTCCTGACAACCTTCTAAAGATAAAAAACATCCATGTGGTCACAAGAGACGGTGAGCCTCATTCATCAAGGCACTAAGCTTCTAAAAGTTGAAAACTATTCACAGATAACTACTTTGTATTAAAATGTGCTTCTTTCATATGAAACATTTAATCAAATAAAGACAGCATGACTTTTTTTTACAGTGTAACTTTGGGCTCTAGGCACAAAGTCCAACTTCCTGTAAGTTATCATTAGAAAGAAGATGAAACTTTATAGGCTGCAACCGACTCGCCTCATACTCTCTTTCCTAGTGTGTAGGAGAAACTACGGTGGCTGCAAAACCCGTTGGCTAATGGGCCATTATTGTAGCTACTATATATAAATGGACCTATCTAGAGCCTGTGTTTGGTTAGTCCCTTCTGGGCTTAAGAAAATATAAATCCTGTTGCACTCCACTATGACATTCATTGTTTGTTTAATCATTTAAATCTAAGTGATACAACCCATTATTTATTTTCATACAAACATAAACCTTTATATAAAATATGTAATGTCTAATAACACTTTATATTATTGGCTTTCATGTATATTAGTGAACAGAGAGATACATACAGTGTATATTTCTCAGGTGCTCTTTCTCTTACCTCTCCCTGGTAAACAATGTCTCCTATGGGGCAGATCATGCAGGCAGTACCGGAGCCAAACATCTCTTTGACCCGCTGTTGCTTTATAGCAGAGCACAGCTGGGCCATGGTCAGGTAGCGCTCTTTCACCTCAAACTCACCCTGGGCACAGGAGAGAGTGGACAGGACCAGAGGAAATGTGAGGCAAAGTTCAGAAAATATTTATTCATGCACGTTTTAAGGTTTTATCTTTCTCACCCATTTCCTGGTTAATTCCAGGACACTCTGTCGGGTTATTCCTGGGAGTATGATACCATCCAGAGGTGGAGTTGCAAGTTCCTCCTCTGAAAATAAAATATGTTCATAAACAGAGCAAAAGAAAACGTACAAATTGTTAAGGCAAAAAATGATTGAACTGGAGATGCTGTGTCATTATGCTGTAGTGACATTGTTCTGCCAGTAGAGGTCACATTTGTAAAATGTTTTTTTATCTAAAGCACATTACATAACCTTACTATGAGTCTACAGCACAGCAAAAAAGCCTGTGATTGACCAAGTTCTAGTGTGACTAACCCCCATCCTCGTTGATCCAGTACAGGAAGATGTTCATGGTTCCTGCCTCAGTGATCTGGTGGTCCTCTCCATAAAGCCACAGCACCTGCTGACACCCATAATCCTGCGCTTCATACTGGGCAAACAAAGCACCTCCGTAGTTCCTGCAGAAATCCACAGCAACAGTTACAATTAAGTAATGCAGCATGATGCTCTTCGTCTTTAAATTTGGTGTAATTTGTGCAAGGACACAAGCATATTTTGTGTTTTTTGGGAGGGCAGAAGGATCAAAAGCTTGATTTCTCTGCACCTTACACATACCTACCACGTGCGCTTGAATGATAAAGTGTATAAAACTAAATAAGAATATTGATTTCATGTCAGAAACAACATTGATATTTTCAACAATGAATGAGTCTAGTGCTAAAGATTTTTCACCACTTGTCTTTAAGGATTCAGCACCCAGATATTGGAGTTGAGTGCATTGATTGATTATCAGTGAATAAAAACTAAACATGCATACAGTATGTGTCTACCCACCCTCCCATCTTGCAGTCTCCAGTTCCTCCTTTCCAGGCCCGTGTGAACTTTGGGTCAGCCCATAAGGACACGGCCTGTGTCTCGGTGTTGAAGTAAGGGCACACTTGACACAGGATCACATACAGCAAGGCATGGCCGGGCTTCATTATAGCCAGAGAGGGCTACCATGGGCACACAAACACATAGGGGTGCATTTTAAATTTGACATAATAAAAGATTTTTAAAAAATACCTCAACAAATGAATGCAGCACTTCATGATCCTCCTTACCTCAGTGCCAATAAATGTTGGTCTGATGTACAGACTAACAGAGTCGGAGCGAGGAACCCATTCCTGTTCAACCTCTACCAGTTGTCTGATACACTGCAGAAACTCTGACTGATCAAAGGCCTGCAGGAGGTAGGGGGGTGGAGAAAGAGAAAGATAAGGAGAGTGGAGGTTGAGTGGCTGAAAATAAAAGAACGAAGGTAGCTATGGTACTTAGATGATCAGAAGTAGAAGACTCAGTTGAAGTTGTAGCTGAGGTTACATTTTGAAGGCAAAAACAGTCATTTGTTCATCACTGCCACCTATCCTTTCATCAGTCCATCCATTCATATCTCCATTCATTCCTCACATCCATCTTACAGGTAGACAAGCTCTCTTGGCAGAGTTGGACATGCGGCTCATGTTGAGCGTCGGTCTGAAGAGACGCAGCTGGTTGTCATCACCACGGTATGCCTTCATTCCCTCAAAGAGCTGGTGAGAAGAGAAGAAACATAAAGAAAAAGTATATTTGAATTTTAAATACATTGAGCAACCCAGAGGAGGATTTCCTGAGCATGGAGTTAGTTAAGGGCCATACTGTAGCAAGGATTTCAAAAATACTGAGGTCATGAGTTTTGAGTCCATATTTTAAATCCCAATAAATCGCATGGTCAATTATATTTGCTTAAAATTGTATTTAAATTGAGCTGGTCAGGTGCCTGGTTAGCTCAGTGGGTAGAGCTGGCGACCCATGTACTGAGGCTGTGTCCTTGCTGCAGTGGCCCAGGGTTTGAGTCTGACCTGTGGCCCTTTGCTGCGTGTCATCCCCTCTCTTTTCCCCTCTTTCCTGTCTGTCTTCAGCTGTCACTATCATAAAGGCAATAAAAGTCCCCAAAAATACTTTAATAAATTAAAAAAATAAATAAATTGAGCTGCTCTTTCAAGAAAATTCTTCCAAACGTCAATAACTTGTTAAAATCAACTAAACTAGAAAATGATTAGGAAATAACAAATCCATAAAATAATGTATTACAGTTTTTTTTTTCCAAAGTGAAGGTCTGAATGCTGTTTCAAAACCCTCTCCATGCTGCTTGGAATACAATTCTGGTGGAGAAAAACGAAATAATGTATTTATTTAATGTCATGCAAGTATTAAAATGTTAACATATTGGGTCTAAAAATAGTTTACAAAATAGTTCAATGAATAAAAATAAAAAATAAAATAAATCCACACTGCACTGCAATATCAATACCATTAACAAACTTGTGCCATTTATATATAAATTATAAATTCTCTTTGGTTTTATTCGGTTTTGTGGTAGATTCATGTTTTAGATGGGGTAATAAATGTAATCAGTTCAGTTTAGGTGGCTAGTGATCTTTATGGGAGGGGAAAGTATGCTAAGAATTTGTTAATAAATCACAGTGTTCTAAACCATTGTGTTGTGGAAGGCCTAAGGCCTTGGGATGGGATTTAGAAGTGGTACGGTTAGGAGGTAACCAGGTGATCTTGGAGATACTGGATGGTATATAAGGAAGATCATCCGGGAGTCTGGAGAGAACATCTATCCATGCTGAATGAATAAAGGGACTGGATTCATCACACTGGGTTTGTAATCCTTCAGAGAACTAGCAACTCTCAATGTTTTGAAAGAATTTCTTCTACAGTTTCATCCATCATGCATTTGGTGCAATGTGATATTGTGTTTTTATGGGCACCTGTGCTCAACTTCATATTTATTCATTGTTTTCCATAAGTAGTTAGCATGGATAGTAAATCCATTTTAACTAACTTAAAAGTAAGGGTAAAGTTTGAACCCTTCCCAGCAAGTGTACCTGTACACTGTAGTGTAGTGACGAACAGGCTGGGTGGAGTGACAGGTTCTCAAAGGGCTTGATGACTGGAGCCTGCCAGCCCTCACTCTCACTCCATTCTATGGTCAGCATGTGGTCAGTGAAGACAGCCCCGTAGTCGAACTCATCCGGTTTTCTCTTTAGAGAGGAGGACAGCTGGATAACCAGGTCCGAGGCCTGGTTTAAAAAAACAAAGAATGGAACGACAGGGAAAATAGTGACATTTTAGAATAAACCTGAACATTTTAGGCAAGAATCCACCAATATCAACATTTCAATTCATGGAGCACTGTGTTCACATTTCATCCAATTATCACCCCCGAAAGGTTTCCTTTACTAAACCTTTAGTTTCTTTTATTAGGTTTATGCAACATGGAATATAGTGGCATGAGGTCACACACACGATTACACACTCAGAATCAATTGAAATAGACATGACTTTATTTCTAAAAAGCGACTGGTGACAAATTTAGCGACTTATTCAGCCCATCAGGGAAAGGGTAAGACATATATTCCCATGCATTAATTATCATGCATGATGCTCAGAGTAATAGCAGTTCACAGCTCTTCTGCCAACAGCGCCAGGGTGTCTCCCTCTCCTCTTGTGCCGTGCACAGGCAGTCAGTAAGGTGTGGCAGTAGGGCACGTTTGACCTTCTCTCTACCCTCTCTCTCCAGATCTCTGGATTAGGGCGTTCCTATAGTTTGTATATATGTATATAGTTCATTTGACCTTCTTTCTCACTCTTTCTGTCCGGGTTTTTGGATTAGGGTGTGGCCTAAAGCTTATATGTAAATACTGTGTTTGAGCTAAATATTTAAATAGTTTGTTTGATCTTCTCCCTCCCTTTGTAGAGGGAACGTTTTTAACTTCAAATATAAGATGTCCTTGTAATGAGTTTGTGATTATTTGGTTAAATAATAATAATAATAATAATAATAATAATGTTCAGTGTGTGTGTAACTAGATTTCCATACATGTACCAATCAGAAACAGGTTTGCATTTGCACTGCAGTTTGCAGTTATAAATACTTCATAGAATATAGAATTTGGGAGACTAAAGTTCATTTGGAGCCCTGCCTGTGTTTGGCCAGCAGAGGTTGCTGTAACATTGACAGTGTGCCAGGCTAATTCAAAGATTGCCACAAACAACATGAGTCACAGTTCACCTCTCAGTGGTCACCAGACAACAAATCGGTGACACTGTAACATCAGTGACAGTAAGGCATACAGAAAGACACTGTAGAGACAAACAGGATGATATTCATGTAAATTTGCATTGAAGCTGTCTCTCTCAACTACCCCTTTTATTTGTCAAAGTTCATGTTAAGATACAGAATATAAAAGCATAATTTGCACTGAAGGAGCTTCAATCTGAGTCATCCAGTCTCTGAGTCCATTATGTCCCCATACTGCTTTTATGGCGCTACAGTAACAGCAGGTTGAGAAATATGTGTCACATTTATCAAGAACAAGTGTTGTCTCGTCCTGCTGTTCTGCAAGACTGAGTTATGTCCTTCTTTTAAAGAGGCACCTCTTTCTGGTATGACATTCAGTGAGTTATCTGTTCCAATTGGCTGGGATTAGACTGGCTCTTCATCCCCTCCCTCCTGGTGCAGAAGGTTGCTTGCGCCATAATCCCAGATTACAGTACAGGAAGGTACAACAGCGTGTGAAAGTGGTCAGAGTAATGCATTTTTTAACGTATTTTTTAACATGCCACTGATTATCTTTGTTACATCAAATCCCTATATAAATATCAATATACTTTTTTAGAGTTTATCTTTGTATTTTTTTTACATTCTCCAAACCGATCCCAACACTTATCCTTGTAAGTGTGCTTGTGTGTCTCTACAAATGCCCCCCTTAATCCCTACCTGAGCCTGCTGTCTACTGCTCAGGTGTTCAGGGTCAGAAAACAAGCAAAGCTCCAGCTACTTAGCGTGAGCTGGGGAAGTGGATTCTGCTGAGCAGGCTGCCCCAGGAGGGACGACGAGTACAGGTGTGGACACTGGTTGTGTCCTTACCCCCAGAAATGGCCACATAATGGATGAGTTGAGAGCTAAATCAAACACCGTTAGAAATTCTCGATCCGGTTGACACCAAGTGAACTTATACTTATACTGGTGTGTGTCCATTGGATTCATTTTTCAAGTGTTTTTTTGGTCACAGTAAGGACAGCACTGAATGACTGTGGCTCTCAAGGCCTTTCAGTGCTGCTCTTGGCACCATGAGGACAAGAGGCAGTGCTGGAATATCTTCTATGTGGTGCAACAGGGGGGATTCTTAAGTGTCAGGAAGCCAGGGGATCATCAAGATGCTGCAGCTGGAGCAGCTACTGAGGGTAAGTGGTCTTAAATCATAACGGCATTTAGAGAACAGACTTTACTAACATCCCCTTAAGTTTAGCATATATGCATTCTGCAAACAAAACAGCCACAATATACTAAAATAACTTGTTTCAGTACCTTAAAGCTTGGGATGATGTTGTCAGCCATTGGAGTGGTGGGAATGAAGCTGCTTCCTGAAAACCATTAGAAATATTTTAACATTACAGTGATGACTTAAATGTGCACTTTTTTCTTCAAAAACAAATTTACAAACATTAATTAGTAACTGCGTACAAATATGTGTTAGCATTGCATAAGAAAGGTATTACAGGAGGGGTATGACCTGCTGAACAGCATGCAGTATCTAGTATCCAGCATTGGTGAAGCCTTTCCTCACCTCACATTATTGATTCAATCTCCTGAGTTCACATAATATTTTCTCACTACATAATGCAAAGTTAAGTCAATGTGGAAATGGGTTTTGCTCTATGTAACAATTTGTTTTATTAATAATATCAATACAGCTCTTTTGATTTGTGGCTGCACACTAACCACTGCTGTGTTTAACATTGTACATTCTACACTTTATCAAATCTATTTCTAAGCAGGTGTAAACAGAAATAGGCCTTGTGATAGAATTGCTGTATATCATTGGCCTTCACAAACGAATGGTTTTACATATAAGACAACATTTCACATAGGAGCCTTAAATATGTGTCAATAACTTGGCTGTTTTAATATAGGATATTAATAATTTATATTTACTCTTACTGCCAGATTAAAGCACAACCTGTGTTACCAATATATACGTAGTATAGTAGTCAATATAGTAGTTATACGTTACCTTCAGAGCAGGAGAGACGTCTGACCCAGAGGTTGCTGTGATGATATTTAAACCGACTGTGCACCTTTAGGTCCTCCCTGCTACCCTTATAACCCCTAACCTTATATATACTGTCAATGCTGCTAACCAGTATACTCGCTCAGGGTGAAACCCCTCCCCATTATCGTGCTGTCATGACACCAAACATCCAAATTAACCCAATTAACATTTAAACACCACTGACCATCTGACCCATGTCTAATAGGGAATTTGTGTTTATTTCCTGTTTAATGTAACACTGCAATATGGCACTTTTCTCTGTGAGTCCGGTGCAGAGCGAGTAGGCTTGTTATACATGAGACACTAACAATGGGAACACACTCAAAATCATTTTGAATTTATTGGACTTTTAACATCACAGCAGCATACATGCGGAGTTGCAGCCTGTTATATCGGGTGCTGTGTCCCCCTCAGGTCGCAGGGAGGGGGTGCTGGCTCATTTTTAGAGTCGTGAACACCCGCGGAGCTTTTAACTCTCTCTGTCTCGAGCGCTGGGCTGTAAACTACCTGTGCGCGTGCAGTCTGTGTGCGAATGGACAGTTGGCCAAACATTTCGTCGCGGATATTTGCTCGTACAAGCTTTACAAGGTAACAAAGATGTATATCCTGCTAGCACACCAAGGCAGTTTGAGAGAGTAAACACAGACCGTGGCTTTCTTAGACTTCAGGTGGTCAGGTGCGTTAGGTTTGTATAGACCTAAATGTGCGCTCGAGTCGTTTTTGACGACATTTCAAAAAAATAAATAAAAAATGTTCCTGTAGTGTGACTGTCGTAGCCAGGCACTTTTTATTTGCTACATATTTAAATACGTTTGTTTTGCTTATTTTTTGATAAAATGTCGCTTTTCCTAAAAATGTACTGTAAAGAAATTAAGTGTGCTATCCATGTTTCAGATTTTATTTTAACTACCGGGAGTTGTGTTAGAAAATGAGACGTATATTAAACTGGAATAAATGATATTGTGTGTAAAACTGGTAAGCTAACTGATTAATTAGCTTGGTTGCACACCTGGAGCCTGAGTAGGCGCTCCTTCGGATTTGAACCCATTTGCTTTAGTCTTTCAGAAGTCACGATTTAAAATCTGAAACCTTGTGGACTGGTTTTCATGTATACTAACTTGTATAGACTCCTATCATGTAGTGTTTGGTCCTTTTTTTATTAAGCTGTTTGTGTGATTAGGGAGGTTAACATTTGTCTTTATCTCTTTTCTTTCCTCTCCATCTTCTTTCTGTCTTCAGTCCTTTCTTGCCTGCTTGTTTTAGAGTTCTTAACACAAGACCTCATGTCTATGATATCTACTGAATCCATGCCAAGGGTCCTATACAGACTGAATCTGCCAGTTATACAGTACATCATAGTGTTACACTATGCTATGCAGTGTTGGGGTTCCACTATGCAAAATAACCATGGCCCCTCAGTGTTTTATATTTCTATATTCTTTTAAATAAACTAAATATTTTCTGATTCTCTCTCCTCAGACTTCAGCCTCTCCTCTAGCCAGGAAGCCAGCACTGCAGCTCTGCCTTCAGCAGCATGGAATATTACACGCCGCAGCCGAATCGTCGCCACAACCCCGTGGACAGCATCTGCCGCAAACTGCAGACCATTCAGTGGCGTGGTGATCGAGAGCCCAATTCACCGTTCCAGATTCCCAAACTCTCCTCCAGCAGTTACGACAGCCCACAGTGTGGCCTCAGGCACAACCTGGAAGCCATCCTGAAGAAAGGGGCCATCCACAGAGACGAGGGGGAGAGGGGGAAGGAGAGAGCAAAGGAGAAGGGGAAAGGGAAAGGGAAAGGGATGGGAATGCCGAGCTCTGCAGCCTCCCAGAGGATCAGCCTGGGTCCCTCGGTCCCTCTGTCCACCCCTTCCACCCCTGCATGCAATCCCTCCATGCCAGCTAACGTCACATACACTATCACTAGCACTCTGGGGGAGAGGAGAGGTGCTGATGGGAGTGATTTAAGACAAGTTAAGACATGGCAGAGGTCCTGTTCTACACCCACGGGCCAGTCCAAAGACTCCCCTTACTTTACATTTACACGAGGACCCCAGTCGGCGCAGCCTGAGAGTGAGAGGCCGAGCAGGAGCCCGCCTCTGTCTCGTACCTTCACCCCAAACCACAGCACGCTCTCCTACAACCTCAACTTCTGCTCAGCCGATACGGGGAACTTGGATTGTGAGCTGCCCTACCCCGCTCTGGTTGTGAAAAGACTGTCCATGGGAGATGGAGGTATGGAGAAATGTCTGCTGGTCAGCTGGGGATGTGCAAGTTTTTGTAGCAGCGTACTTTCAGCGAACACAAGATGGATTGAGTGTGAAAGTTCATTCATGACCTTGGGGGGAAAAAAAACCTAACTAAAGGCCCACTTACTATCTTTTTTCAGAGCTTTTAGGGAGATTTCATGGCCTTCAGCAGCTGATAGTTTTTCCTTGTTGTCCATCCACTAATAAGGTGTGAGATGCAGGTGCAAGCTCTGGAAAAAGTGGACCTCAAGTTAACATTTTTTTTGCATAAACAAAATTGATTATTTGGTCTTAACTTCAGTTTATAATTTAAAGCTGCAAAAATCTGATTCCATTGACTTGTTCTAGCACTTCTAATGGCATTTGCAAGGATCCACCGTGCCTGAACAAAAATAACCAATCAGACGAAAGAAAGAAAGACACTCTGGGTTGGTGGCTTTGTTGAGTCTCATTCCCAGGTTGTCAGATACTGATGCTGGGAATGAGACTCAACAATCAACTATCTTTCTTGGCTCTGATTGGTTGTTTTCGTGCAGGCCTAGTGGGTTCTTGCAAATGCCATTAGAAGTGCTAGAACAAGCCAGAGGAACCTTTTGTGTATTATCTGTCTCATGTAGTAATGGCAGAATATAATTAAGGTTAATTCAATTTAAGTTATTTTTATAAAACTTACCTACTTAATATTGGAACCAGCAAGAAATGCTTGACATGCTGATTCCTGGACAGAAAGTTTAGGTTGAAGATCTAAAGGAGGATGGAGAATGCATTTACTTTATAAAATAGATAGATAGATATACTTTAATGATCCCAAGCTGGGAAATTGCAGTGGAATGGAAATGGAAGAATGAACAGACTTACTACAAACAAAAACATGAAAATTCCAAATTCCAGTCTATGTTTACTTCCAGAGAAACAACATTGGTGCTGAAAAGGTTACAAATATAAAAATCATAGGCTTCAAAACTCCAGGGGCCACAAAAGCTCCAAATTCAGAGTTGATAAGGGCCTTAAGATGAGTTCTGTCATGTCTTAAAGTCTGTTTTGATGATCCTTATCCTATATGTAAATAGTTTGTTTGACCTTCTCGTTCACTCTCTTTCTGGATTAGGGTGATCCTTTAGCTTATTTGTAAATAGTTAATTTGAGCTTGTAAATATTTAAACGTACTACAAGGAGTTTTTTGAAACAGTCTGTTAATGAATTTAATACTGATGCCTCCATATGACCTACATAAACAAACAAGACCATCAGGGACAGGATTGGCTATTTCTATACAGTTATTCCTAATCCTCACCACTGGGTCGCATTTGGTCTGATTTTCCATTGAAATCAATGAAACAAGGCGGTAGAAACACTACTACTTTTGTGGCAACCAGAATCCAATGAAAGTTCCTTGTAGGAGCTTTAAACAGTTTTAGTATTTATTAACCTTTTTTTACCTTTTTACTCATTTCAAACATACGATGTCCCTGTAGTGAGTTTGTGATTAATTACCATCACTGTATACCTATCAGGAACAGTTTGCAGGGATGTTTTTTTGCGATTAAAATGCACTTTTAAAAAATATTATAGGCTGTGTACTGATATATATCATTACAGTTCTAACACAGATGTTCCTTCCTTTCTGACTGTAACAACTTAAATGTTGTTGTAAAAAACTAAAAAACGAATAATGAAAAACTGATTGTGGCTAAACACCTAGGATGATTTTGAATTTTTATTCAGATATAAGTGCAGGGGACAACTAGCAGAACTTCTATGGCAGTCCAGAGTGAGTCACTGAAGTGATGCAAATGACTGAAACAAAGTTATTAAACTATACTTATTATCGTCAATTTGGGACAATTGGTTTTTAATCTTGGGTCAGTTGAAAGTAGAACTTGGGATCGTTGCAGGACACTGAAGAAAAAGGTTAATTTCAAGCCCTAGACTCAGGCTATCATGATGTTATTAGTTGCTGTGCCTAAAGGAAAATGTATCATGTGCTTGCTTTGCTCTGCAACTGAATACACTGTGTATTTGGTATGCTTGTGTTGCATATTCATGCTCAGGATCCTCACTGGCCTCTGAAAACAGGAAGGAGAATATGGCAGAAATCAGCCTCATCTGTGAGGAGAATCTGCTTGATACCATCTTCCATGCCTGTGATACACAACGCCGAGGTACGCCCACACACACCAGTCACATGGTCACTAATGGTTGGGTCATGCATTTCAGTCTTCCAACAAGCTAAATATGGCAGCCTAATGATAAATTTTAACTTGTCAATATAGTATGACTGTTTTTCGGCGCAGAGAGTCACACAATATCAGCGTTGTCTCTTGTGCCTCCTAGCAATGATGACACAAATCTGCTCCTTTTATCTCTGTATCATTCAAGTTTTCTCATCTGTTCAGATACATTTTTAATGCTTTTCTGGAGTCATGCATCTTGTGTGGCAGGGTAGCGGAAGAAGAGAAGACCATAACCATTTTTGTTCTTTTACCTTCACCTCAGGATTTGATTGCAAAAAAATAAAAAATGACTTAAGTCTTCAGCTAAAATGGGATTCAGACCTGATAGGTCTGATCTAACTTCATTAGATTTTGAATGTGTTTAATGGAACTATTTCTGTGGAAACTGAACAGTTTTGGGTAACAGTACCATATGTAAACATGTGAAAATGGTAGTAGATACAGTATGTGGAACTTTTCCAGTTATTGGGGCGAAGAAATTATTCATTCAATTTGTAAAGCTGCTGCCATTGAATGCATTCCTGTCAGAGGAAAGAAAACTAGTCCACAGTTTTGACTCCTGCTGTGATAACTGTGTGAAGTCTGAAGAATAAAAAATAAATAAATAAATAAAATATTGAAGTGAAACTAACCACAAAAAAATGTAAGCGTGATTCTTACTATCACTATAGTTAATGATTTTGCTGCCTACACAAAATAAATCTTGTAATGTATTGACAACGCAGTTCTAGCAGGGTATACTTTTTATATTAAAAGTGTCTGTTACTGTCATCTTCCAGGTAAAGTGTACGTGTCTCACATTGTAGACTATTTGCGGCACACCACCAGTCGCAGCTCAGAAGACAGTGGACTGGAGGAACTTTGCAACATGCTCGATCCAGAGCACAAAGACGTTTCCATAGACCTGGACACATATCACGCCGTCATGAGGGAGTGGATTGATGATTGCCGCAACAACGGGTACTGAAAAGCAGACATTCTGAATTCTTGTTTTGTTCATATATGTATATGAGCCTTTATTTAGAATTTAGAATTTTCAACGTTTTTAAGTTCAGGTGTCTAGTTTTTGAGAGGAAAATATTTAAATGTTATGCACATGTGGTTTAAAATGAGACTTTGAGGTTAAGGGTGGGTAGCTTGGTGAGCGATCATCCTGGAACATCTGAGGTCAAACTCTTGGCCTTAAGCAAGATGAATCCAGCAAGAATCCAGGTCTAGCTGTGCTGTTCATGCTGTGTCCTTCCTATGTGTGGATGAAAGATAACATTTTAATCATTTAGGCTGTCAGTAGGGAATTATAAATCAATAGTGAATTCATTTTTGGATAAGATAAGATTTCTGCTGGCACCGTTTTCGTCTGTTCATGTTTTTGTCTTGCAAGAGAGAGAGTATTTTAAATTAAAGGTGTGAAAGTTGAAGAAGGTTTCTTGGTGGAGCCCTGAAACTGTAACAGTTTGTGCAGTCATTTGTTTCTTTTTTTGTGAAAGTGAGAGGGACAAAAGGACAGAAGGCCTTCTTTTTTGCATCTTTTAAAATAGAATTATGACCAGATTTTTGACAAATGGTTGTTGCTGTCTTTTTTGTGTGAGACCAAATAATAATTAGTAATTTGGCTGCACATATGTGCTGTTTCCTTCTACAAAGTTGTAGTTGCAGTTGCACCGTCTTTACCAGTCCTGTGCTTGCTTTTTAGCCTTTCATATACTGTTTTTGAATTACGCAAGTAGATATTGTGTAGGCGGGTTACGCATCAGATGAGAGATGGTGAGAATTTTTTTCCCTCTTAGTTTAAGCTGTGTGCATCTTGTCTCTTGTCTTGGAGGCAGTTGTGAATCACCAAGTACACTCTGTCAGGTCTATATCAAATGTGAATTTTACACCTATGGTTTAATTTGATGTGACTCACATAGAGGATTAAAATTGAAAGTCTAAATGTTTAATCTTCATGCCATATTATTTATCTCTTATGCAAGTGGTCATTTTGACAAATCTGTGAGAGATGATGCATCTTGGCGTTATGTTTGGGCTTTAAATAAAGCTAACTGAGTAAACCAAAGGGTCCCTGCGTCAACTGTGGGTGAATATGTGCTTATATATATGAAGGGGCTAACCACACACTCTATTATAACTGAGAAATGAGTTTCAGACTGAGAGCTGACCTCTTGCAGTGCTTGGTGTGCCAGGCACCAAAAAATAAACACTTGAAACAGTTTCATCATTTCAAACATGTTTTCAGGAGCAACAGCATAGTGCATGACTGCCAAATCCTAGAAAAAGGTCATGAGAGTAATTGATTTTGCACATTTTGATGTTTGATATCTCTGTTGTATCTCAGGGAAGAGCCAACTGAAGACATCATTCAGGACTCAGTCAAACTCAGAGAAAGTCTGTGTGGTGAGTGTTCACAGA
Organism: Dicentrarchus labrax; assembly: GCF_905237075.1. NCBI lineage: Eukaryota > Metazoa > Chordata > Actinopteri > Moronidae > Dicentrarchus > Dicentrarchus labrax. Next base: position 7,689,215 of record NW_026136724.1, on the reverse strand, counting down.
TTCACTCATGTGTTTGCTTTTCATTTCCTTGTACTGTACCCACATCTAATTTAGATGACACCTGTGGCTGTACTATAAAGGAACCTACTCAGATAACACAGGGTTATCAGGAAAGTCCAAGTTGACAAACTGATTGCCCACGCTGGTGTACACGGTACTACAACAGGGATTATGATGTTAGTTATTAAAGTTGATGTCAACTTAATCTGAGATTGTGCGCATTCGCTAAAAGGATGTGTTCTGCAGTGCATTTTTTTCATAATGGCTCAAATTTGTTCCCAGAAGAGTGTACTAAGATAATATCGGGATATGAGCAGTTTAAAAGTTAACAGAATAATCTTACCGTAGTAGGGGCCAACAAAGACAGGGAGGATTGTTGGCAGTGCATTGTAGACAGAGTAAATTCATAAGTAAAATTACAGTGCTCCTGGTGTAGGTTCTCTATTTTTCTCTTACAGACTCTTCTTTAATTAGTGCTATGATTGAATACGTCAGCAGTAAATTTCCTAGATGGATGTGGTAACTTAACGAAAACGTATCCACCTTTCTGTAGTAGGAGTTAAGCTGGAAGTTACACCTGACATCAGAGTTACTCCTGAATATACCTGGATAAGCCAGTTATCTTGCTTCATAGTACAGCCCTCTGGAGCTTTAATACTCTTGGATCTGTGTGTTTTAGCCAAGAGGTCCATGCTGCTCAATATGACCTCAGGAAGCCTCGAGGCCTTTGGAGGGGAGGCATCCAGAGCAGAATTGTAAGTGACATGTGTGAATTAGTGTGAGTGTCTATGTTTGTGTAAATAGGAAATACAACACTTTTATTTTTGAAGGGGGAAGACTAAGAATATGTTTACACTGACAACTACAGTATCTTCTCATTAGCTTAGTACAATAAATAGTGTTTTTATTATTAGGCCAACTATCTGTTGCCTTCTTTTTAGTAACTTAGGTGATTAGATAGGTTCCATGGTTGCAGTAATGCCACTGCTGCAAATCATAATACTTTTAAGCTGCAAAACTAAAAACCCCTGGTAATAATCCACTTGACAAAAAAGATTATGATTCTCCAGAGGAAACAAAATTTGGACATAAATCTTCTGCTTTGATGGTGCTGGACCCAATAATTTCACTGTTTAGTTGGATAAGTTAGAATCTCTGTATGCAACAGTTTTCCTGTTTGCTGTGCAGAAAAGCATTTAGCTTTTAATAAGTATACCGTAACATCACAATGCCGCAACAACAACAAGTTATTATTGCTGTGCCAGATATGTAAATTGTGCACAGCCCCTCTTTCAATTTTGAAACACACAGTGATCCTGCTACTATGTTATGGCCACTGCTATTAAATAAAGTCAAAGAAAAGCAGCGTATATTTGTTTGGTCAGTGTGAGACACTTTCTGAAAGCAGATCGTTCAAGCCAAAAGGGGGAGAGTTGGCAAAGCTTTGATACTGAGATGGAGCTGAGCTCTGATGATGCCATTTGGATGTTAGGAGGTGGCACTCCGGCACATTTTAAACCTCGCACATATGTGTTTATCTGTTTCTCTCCTTAGTGAGACATCAGAGCTGGTGTATTGTGTTGCTGACCTTCAGATGAGCAACCAAAAGCTCCAGGAGGAGGTGAAGAAGCTGAAACAGGTGGTGGAGGGTATGGAAGACAGCAACCAGAAGCTGGCAGAGGAAAATGAGGACCTACGCAATCAGACCAGGGTGTAAGATACACTTGCATGCAAATACACAGCACAGATTTATTGTAGCAGTGGTTTGTAGATTTCCATGTCTGTTAATCCCCTTGCACAGTAACCAGCAGCTGGCTCAGAAGGAGAAGATGCTGAAGGATGAAGTGGAGGAGATGAAGGCCACTCTGAGCTGTACGGAGGAAGGCAGAGCTCGCGCCTCCGCACACAGCAAATATGTGGTCAGTCAAACTCAGACAGCACAAAGATGATATATAAAAATGCATTTGGCTTGCATGTTGAGGTGCATACAAATAACATGCATCTGTTGTTTTCTTATAAGGGCTTCTTACACAATGTTTAGACATTGTAGCTGAAATGTATTGTATTGCAGTCAGTCAAAGCATTCAACTATTGCTGACCACATTTGAAATAAGATTTAAAATGCTTGGCACTCAATATAGCCTTGCAAAACTGTGCCACTTTCATTACTTCTTGTGGCTGGAAAATAGAGCCATGTCTTTTTTTCTTTTGTATTGCATTGCAGGGATTTGATTAGACAATCGCACGCTATTCCAAAGCAAAATGTTTTGGAAAATCTTGTGTAATTTATTTTCATGTGTTTCTGCCTTAAGTTTTTGTACATAGGATTTTGCAGCATGCAGCAATTATGTATAAAGGTAAATGTGGTTGCGTGTAACAACAAATTTTACATTATTTTAAGGAATTTGTTTTGCAGTCAGTGCAGTCACATTGTCAGGTTGTGATAGAGCAGAAATTTTAGGACTGAGCATTCATTTCCATAGTTGCTATTGATTGTTTTTCTTCTTTTCAGGAGAGAGAAAACCAGAGTCTCATTGCCAAGATTGCTTCTCTTCAGGAAGAGGTACTTCACTTTCCAAAGAGGACTGTGGTCGGAGGAGTTGACAGTAAAATCAATGACTTGACTTCACAGTGAACCAGCAGTACTCACCCACTCATACAGCTTACAGAGAGTATATTGTTACAAGTTTTCTCATAAAAGGATGTGACCAGCTGCCCCAACTCCCCTTTGCTCCCCAGAACTTCAAGGTCACCATGGAGACAGACGAGCTTCAGAGGAGAATAGCAGAGCTGTGTGACATTAACGCTGACCTTCAGGTACCTTTTTAATATCTGGCCATTATCATTTTTATATCTTGTTCTGCATTATTACATCCCATCTCTGCCTTTCCAGACTACCCTCACACAGTGTCTTTCTCTAATTCTTTCTTCCTCACCCTCAGCCATTTTTGAGTGTATATCTGGCCTACTTCCTCATAAAATAACCTTAGTATTGTAAATCTGTCTCAGGCACATTAGAAATACTGTGTCTACTGTATTCCCATTGTACTGTGCTTTCTTTGTATTATGTAACTGCCCTTTCCCCGTCCTCAGGTGCAAATTCACTCTTTTGATGCTGTCGTCAATGAAAAGGAAGCTGTGATACTGGAGGTCAGTACCTTATTATATACATATATCCATGTTACTATCACTATAAAGCTATTTGTGGCAGTTATGATCATTCTATACATTAAATAGCTTGAATCCAACACTTCAATGCAAAAACATGTACAGTCTAGCAATCGTTTTGCTGATGATAAATTAACGGTAAGGGCAACTTATTCTTGTCCTCTTTTCTGTTACACTAAAAAACTCAAACTGGTCTTGTGTCTTTTACCTCCTTTTACAGAAAAGCAGACTGATAAATGAGCTCAAGTCAGCAGTGGAGGAATACTCGTCCATCACAGAGGTCAGTGAATTAAAATATTTTTTAGTTTCTACGTATCAACCCCATCTTCTTTCTCTAAGATGCTCTTTTACTGCTTTCACATGTAGCAGATCTCTTTGCTTGCTATTTCCTCATGCCAGTGCAGCCATTTTATATGCTCCTTACAAACCATTTTGTCTACTTCCACCACTTTTTAAGCTGAAATTAGTTGGTAGAAAATCAAATAGTGATTTGATCAGTAAGATTTGAAAAGAGTCACCAAATAAATTGGTCATTTTAAAAGCATATCCAATGTCTTAAGTCTTGAAAACCAAATAGTAACAAATAGATTATAAATATTGACCATAAAGTTAAAGTAGTTATTTTCCGAAATGTATATGAATAAATACGTAAATGTAATATTCTTGCACACAAATGTCAGCATTTTAGCATACAGACAATTCTGTTAGGTCCAGTGTGGTACAATTATCAGCAGTTGACTTACCGACTCTGGGAATTAAATCACCTGCTGTCCTTCCACACACAGGTCTGGTGGTCAACAGGTTTGTTCTAGTGGGGGAAAGGGTAGGCAATGTAGTTGCCCTCTAAATAACTGATGTCATAGACTGAGTCATGCTGGTGTCTCTGTTGATTCTAGCTGCTGAGGGCAGACAAGAGCAAGCTGGAGACCCAGATGCAGATGATGCACCCGGACCTTGCTGGGTAAGTGAACCAAGAGTATCCTGGGGGTGACCGAGTGATGGGGTTTGAGATATTTGAAAGGTTGAGGGAATACTAATGAAAGTAGACACTGGTCACCTTTTATTTTTCCACACTATTAATGTATACTAGAGAAACCCTCGAATCCACAAACTGTATCTTTTATAATTAAACCTTTTTGAGTTCTGCATGTTCAGCTCTTTAATTAGAAAAGGTGGTAATCGGTCTTTGTTTGTAATCACCTGTTCACCCTGTCCTCTGGTCTCTCACAGGGCTGGTCTGTCTCTGTCGGTGGCTTACAGGTTGAACCAGAGCAGCTCAGGATCCCTGCAGACAGAACTGGCTCTGGCACAGTCGCCACTGGAGGTCAGCACTCCCTTACTCTGTTAGTCTTTTTCATTTGCTAACCTTTTCTTTTATGCTATTTTTTTCTCTCTCCTTGTTCCTGTTCTCATTCTCATATTTTTTTATTCACCTATTCCTTCTCTCATTATGTTTTACATTCTGGCATTTAATTGACAGAGAATTCATGGCTGTTGCACCTCTTGACATCTCCCTTGTAGCAGCCAAACTGTTGGCTGCAACACATATGCACCATACATAGATACAACATTCACACTAACCAACCACTTCAATAGACACAGCTGGTTTTGGCAATGTTATGTAATCTGAGTTTATAGTGCCTGTGATCCCAGCTGCAGTTCTGAGAAGTTTTATGCCTACAGGCAGGTGATTCATCTGCAGCTTTTTCTTCCATAGACTGTAGGGCTTCTCACATACTTCACACACAATGCAAAGCACTGTCTGAATGTTAGAGGCAGTTCTTCATGTGCTCTGAACTTCCTGTCTCTAATGATTGGACTGATGGTAACTGTCTTAAGTCTCTTTGATCATTTCTATATATTGGAATCTCCTGCAGGCCCCTAATGCAGTTGACCATTTGTCCACCACTATGAGCTTTGCCAGCTCGCTGGATGAAACACTGGACAGGGAGGTGTTGCTGATGCTGCAGGGGCCTAACCCTGAACACATGGCTCAGGAGTTCAAGAGCCTCCTAAACAAACTGGTAACCAAGTCTGATTAAGTGTGTGTGAAGACCTGCAGTTGGTCTAAAATTGACTTCAGACTTTAGATCGGTGACTAGTGGACAATTTGCATCTGTATCACAATCCCATTGTCCTATTCCATAAAATGTGGAATTATGTTATGTTTGACTTGCAAATGGTTGCTGTGACTGTAAATGTCAGTCATTTATACACAACACAAAACTAGTATAGCATCAGCTATAGCACATGCAAAAAAATATTAATTGTACCTTTTTATGTAAGGCATATTCATTTTTCAGTAGTTCCCATCTGTAGCTTCAGGTGCAGCCTAGTAAAAGCTAAAAAAGGCAACCTTACAGTTAACCAGGTTAAGATTGCTTAGGCCCTCACATGAGCTCAGAACAATTAGAATAGTGTGATGTTATGTTTATGAATGCATGTCAACATTGTTTCTGTCTCAAGCAATTGTGTCTAATGTTGTGCAAATTGTTGTCAATATATAACCTAAACTATTTTGCTCTCATGACCTGCTTCCCCTTTATGTCTCTCAGAAAAGGGATTTCACAGAAGAAACCGACTCTGTCTTGTCTGCAGTTAGAGGCTTGCTGGACAACCACGCACAGTCAGGGTGCAACAAAGACACCAGTCTCCAGGTCAGACCCACTCACACACTTTCACAGACACAATTCAGTTTTTTGTTCAGTGTCAGCCTACCTGCGACCCTAAGCTTAAGAAACGTTGCAGATTCACAGTGTACTGCAGGGTAAGAGCCTTTTTGAGAGAATATGCATATGGGTTGATTTCAGGCTGAAAATGGCAGTTTTAGTACTTAAATATATATGAATCATGACATTATGTAATGTGATTTCTATCTTCCTCTCCCTCCACCTGTTGCACTCTTTTTCTATCTATCATTGCCTATCTGCTCTTTCTCTCCTTCCCACCCACTATCTCTCCTCTCTAGAGATCTCTCACTTATATAACTCACACAGGCCCCATCCAAGCAGTGCTATTTAGTCAGTGTGTTGTACCATGAACACAACCCACTCCCCTCCTCCCTCACTCCAACTTTCTGTATCTCTCCATCTCTCTTTCTCTCTTTCCCCCTCCTCCTGCATTGTTGCCACTCTGCATTCATTAGCCACGTACTGCCATACAGCAGTAAACATACCAAATGAGACAGAAATTAGTGGAGCAGAGCTGTACCAGTACAAGTCAGTTTTCTGTTGGTTGTTCAGCATGCTGGCTGACATGAAAAGATTGTGTGTCAGTTAGGTGTCAGAACTTTTTGAAGGCGTAAAAGACGAGCAGCTACTCAGGCTGTGCATCACCCTGCGGCCTTTCACCCCTCGGCCTTGTTTTTCCACAGGCGGTGCAGGCCGAGCTGGACACGAGAAGGGCAGACTGGGCCATCAGCCTGGACCAGCTGGCCCAGTATACAGACTCGTTGGAGAAGGAGCTGATCAAAATGGCCAGTAACATGAGGAGGTCCCGCACTGAAATTCTTCACCTTTCAGTCAGGTGAGCAAATCTTAGTTGTCTGTACTGCCTGTACATTTTGTGGATGTATGTGAAAATCAGTGGGCAGTCAGAAACGTGTGAGCTGCTGAATGCTGAAGTGGGTGATGTTGTTTTGAGAATTTGGTATGAGAGCAGAGGCAGGTGAAAGAGAAATACCAGAGAAAGATGGGGGGGGAAAGATAGATTTGATGTGGATCTTGTGCTAGCTAATATAAAACAACTTGACTGTAAGGTAGGAAAACATTTCTTTGAAGTGGAGTTGCTCTTGTGCAGCAGTGATCTCAGTGGTTGAATTAAATGCTAGAAGGCAGAGCTAAAGTTTTTTTTAATTTTCTGCCTAAGTAATGTTATATTGATTCTACTGAAGAAGACATTAAGAGAGCTAGAAGCCAATTAAATCTAGCAGTGTAATTACTTACGGGGGAAAAAATGCAGGCTAGGCATAATGAACTATCAAGTTTAGCTGGTTAGTTTAGCTTCCATTCCAAGTCCATATAAGCCCATAGCTATAAGCTTGTTTGGGTGCTTGCAGAGTTTCCAGGATCTTAAATGCCACGTGGTCCTGAATGAATAAAAAAAAGAAGTTACTGGGAAGAGCTTGAGAGGATTTTATGCAACCAATGAAATTATTTCCATGAGAGGAGATCTGCCTGTTGGAGAACATTTCTAAACTTACAGAACTTCTACATGAATAACACCTTACATTACTTAATATCAGACCCTTGCAATGTGGGTTCTGCTCTTCATTGTTCTGTCTCAGTTGGCCAGTTAGTTGTGCTGAGTGGAGGAAGGACCTGTCAATCATCCTGACCTCACTGACCCCAAAGGGCCCGCCTCACTAGGTCTGGGTTAGGACTTCACTCTGACTCTCTGTGGATGGGTTTGCCTTGTGCTGTGTGTGTATGTGTCTGTTTGTATGCGTGTTCATGGAGACGGCCATCCCCTTCAGATATATAACTGAGTGAGTGTGGTACAGTATCAGACCAGAGAGGGGAAACTGGTCAGGCTGTCCAGCTGGGATTTACTGGTGCTCAGTTGCCAGGGTAAACTCAGGAACTGTATTATTGTTTGGGAGAAAAGAAAGCTGAAGAGGGTTCATTGTAAGTATAGTTCTGCCTCCTGCCCTGGAGTGTTTGGGATGTTCAGAGAAAGACTGGACTGTAAGTGCAAGGATCAGGGTTGTGTTGTAGGACACATTTGAAATTTTGTGTGTAGTCAGAGACTAGGGGGTCAGGCTGGGACTGGATATACAAAACCGTGAAGTGAAGAAACCGTTACTGGGCCAGTCGGAGAACTGGCGCTGGTCACCCTGGGCAACAGAATGGGACACTGCATGGGCCTGCGGATTGGGTACAGTATGTCCACTGTACTGTCTTCTAGGCTAAGATTTTCTATCTTTTGGGACAGTTTAGAGTACTTTGCGTTTTTACCACAAGTATCTTAGAAAACGAACAACTCCTCAGCTTTGTTTTCAAATGAATTTCCTATTGTTGCACGCAGGGTGCAGGAGCAGGAGAACCAGAAGCGGCAGCTGTGTGAGGAGCTGGAGCAGCTAAAGACTCCTCAGGACAGCAGAGAGGCCTCATGCCAGACACCTGCACCAGAGGAAGAGGTCAGAGAGGAAGGGATGACGGGTGGGCTGATCAAGGGGCTTAAATCTTTAAAACTATATAGCAGCACCTACTTCCTTACACATTCTCTGCAGTAATATTTTAATCTTAATCTGCCAGTATACATTGTTTTAGAATACTTAATAAATGTCTGTCTGGGAGATGAGCAGGATTGACTTACACTGACTAAATGTTCACTGGCATGAAAGTCATATTGGGTTAAAAATACATGAAAGTTAATTTCCATGTATGTGTTTTTGTATGTATTAACATTCAGTTCCCACAATAGAAGGATATTACAGGGCTTGCTTGGAGAGCAGTGACAGATCTCATACTGTATTCAGACAGATGGAGTATCTGGTAGAAGGGAGCTGAGTGCGAGTTGGCGGCAGAAGTGGACATGTGTACACACACACACACACACACACACACACACACACACACACACACACACACACACACACACACACACACACAGAGAGAGAGAATCAAATGTGGCCACACACCTACGCATTGCTCCTCGCACAAAATGCACTGAGGCAAACTTGAACATTTCCATTACAGCACCATTGTTGTCACTGCAAAACATAATGAGCACAGGATAGATTTGCATACAGTAAACAAGTGCTTTGACAAAAAATGCAGTTCTCACTTTGTAATCATTTATTTAGTATAGATCAGGGACCACCCACTAAAATTGTAATTCCCTTGGATTTGTTAATCAACAAATAGAACAGTATTAAAAAGAAACGTCTATAATCTGTTATTTTTTGCTGACAGATTTGTTAATGAGTGATTTCTGGAAAGAACAGTACAGAAAATCCACTTGTCAATCATGTGTCTAGTATTGTGTCATCTTTTTTTCAGGGGTATGTGTTGGAAAGTTAATTGCATTCTGTCTTTCTGTTTCTTTTTTCAGCCTGGAGATGACTTGGACTGGGATGAGGAGTTCGCCCTTCAAGACTTCCTGAAGAACGAGTTAGCAGAGAGGAATTGCAGAGAACAGGGTGGGCAAACGGACAGCAGACCTGTGGAGACGGTAGATAAATTAACAGACAGAGGGGAAGAGGAGGACGGGGAGGAGAAGTGGACGGTGGTAGACACGGCAGGAGAAGGAGAAGTTAGGGACACATCCACTCCTCTGTCTGCCCTCTCTGGGGAGGCCCAGCCTGGTCACGGTGCAGCAGGAGAGGGTCGAGGTGAGTGTGGGCACCAAGCTTGACAGAACGACTACAGGCCAACAACTCAACACTTCACTTTTTATCGCCAATGTTGTATAACTTGGAAAAAGTCTGACGAATATGATAAAAATACATCTCTAACTAAATAACTTAATTTAATGTAAAAGCTTAATGGATTATATAATGTAGATTTGGATGTATTCATAGAGAACAGCTAAATGTAATAATACTGGTATACTTCCATGTAGCTATTTATGTTGAATTGCCTGTCAGCATATTAAATATTTTGATTTTATCTCAGTAAAAGCTGAGTCTTCCTTGAGCCTTTAAAATCCAGTTTACACCCAAATTAGCTCAAGGCTAACTGAAACCTCCTGAAGCCACGCCAAATAAGGCTAAATGTAGTTTAATATTTTTGTAGCCACAATCTGACCCCTACTCAGCTTGTTCCTAGCTCTGAATCCATCTCAGTAGGATTAACAGTAGAAATAAACCTCATGCAGCAAGAATTTGAGCTAATATATCCTGCGTCGTCTTAACGTGAGACGACTGAAACTATAGTTTGAACTGTGAAAACTGTAATTTAATGGTTATTGAAATGTTGTAGATGTAGTACATGCCAATACAAAAGCAAGCTTATCCACATTCTTTGCTCTAGATTAGACATGTATTTGTTCATGCTTAGATTGAACATTTGTCTTTTCTAATCCACAGCTAATGTTAAATAAGACTGCCATCAATGGAGACAAGAGAATATGCTTGTTATTGGCATCCATTACTATCACTAGCAGTCTTTCTTACTCTCAAGTACCTATTGTGAAGCAAAACAGCCCAGTCTTTAGTCTCAGACCAACTAAATAAACATTGTTATGACTTTAAATTCACTCACACATCCATCTGGTGCACCAATTTGCAGGTTTCACTGTGTCTTACAAAGTGCTTCACAGGATAAACTCTAAAGGTGAAGAACGGATTACAGTTATTGTCTTTGAGTGTTGATTTGTGTGTGTGAGACAAAGCAAGAGTGTCTGGATTATCCCCCTGTAATCCATGGGAGTCACAGGGCACTCAGCCACCCTTGAAGCACCAGTACAGTGTATACACACACACACACACACACACACACACACACACTCACTGTAAGGATACACACAGTCTGAGGCCCCTGGAAGTAGACCCCTGCCTTCTATGGTTGTTGTGGCCCTGGTCTTATAAAGGTTGTGTGTGAGAATTGTGTGTGTGTGTGTGTGTGTGTGTGTGTGTCTCCACAGTATGTGAAATCCTCTCTTCCCCAAGGTCCTTGTATGGCCAGGTGTACGACGGGTCTGAGGCCACGAGTGAGCTCAGTAATCCCCAATTCCTTTGCTCGCATGAGCGGCTGGCAGGCACAGAGACATAAAATGAGAGTGTAAATGTGGTCATTAATGCCACCTTAGTCATGCATGGTATTTTAACCTCTCTGCCCCTCCCTCAGCTCAATGCCTTGCATAATAGACAGTCTGACCTTTTATAGTAAAAGGTGGGGTTGTACTTTTGGATGGTTAATGGATGATGAATTGGACAAGGGTTTGGGTTTTTAATGAACAGCGTCCTTGTTTTGTCCTTTTTTTCAGTCTCCTATTTCCTGACGTCATTTTTTCATGATTTATATTATATTTTTCTTTCCTTTCTCTGTATCTGTTACAGACTCTGGGGCCTGCACTGAGTCAGAGCCAGAGGTGAACTGTCAGTCTTTGCAGGTAAACTGAATTGTTTTGGGATTAGGTGCATTGTACTAGATGCTCACCATTTTTGGGATTGTGCCTGTGACCTTTTGTGTATTCCCCTTAACCTCTGTATTTTACTTAATTTTTCCCTAAATATCTTTCTTAAAATGACTCAAATTCAATGGCAATTACCTAAGTAATTCAACAATAAATTACTTCAATTTGTAACCTACAAATTATGATGATTATTATCCATTACACCTTTGACTAGTAAACTTCAGAAAACCTAATTGCTTTCGATTGCAGGATATAACATGAAATTGAAAGCTCATCTTGAACATCGTAAGTCTCCTCCCAGTGGAATGTTGTATAACTGTGTAACTTCATGACAGGCTAAAGATCAGTACTTCCTTCCTTGAAACAGATCTGTAAAAATATAGCCAAACTGACTTTAACTTCTAACCATCTTTCAATCTCTGGAAACCATATGTCTAAATGAGTATGTGGTTATCAGAGGAAAACATCAGTTTTGACCTTGTGGAAGCACATGTGCTTGTAGCTTAGTGCAGTGATTTCAGGACTGTAAAAATGCCCCTTACATTTCCACCTCACACACGCCACATGGTATTTTAAGCTTTGTACACTATGTTAAATGGGCTGATAATTTGTTTGACAAGCTAAAAACAATGTTTAGAATTAAGGATTTCAACTGAACTACACACACACATCTTCAAAACTCTGAAGTTGGATTAATATCAGATGGACTCTGATTTGGTAAAGATTGTGAAAGTCACTGACAGTTTGCTGGTTTGAATTTCCACACTTGCTGGGAAAATGTGCGTTCTCCCCCCCCCAAACACCTACTCTTGAGGTGCTTTTGAGCAAGAATCCCAGCCTGTTCAGAGGCCAACAATAGATGACTGTAGTTGTACTGGGCAGCTGCCAGGTGTCTTACTGTATGTCAGCAGGAAGCATGACGGTAACAAAACAGATTTGGTGCTCAGTTTACCTTCCTTGGATTAAATTAATACATTTTAAAATATTTGGCATGGAGATCTTTGCGTTTTTTCAAAACTATATTTTTCCATTGCAGTGGTGGGAAGGAAGTAGGAAATTTCTAAAGTTGGGATGTGTAATTCATCTCAGTGCACATTTAATCTGTGTTCTGTTCCATCCAATCAATCACACTTTTTGTCACACTTGTGATGTGATAATACAGTTACAAGTACGGACTCTTTTGCACACTCTTCCAGTTGGTGCATTCAAGGATGCTCTGACATATTAAATTTCATGTCATATATGGGACTGCCCTTAAACACACCATCAACAAGGAGGCTATAAAAACCCTGTCACTGTGATGGACCAATCTGAAGTCTTAAGTTGCTATAATGATTTTCCTTCTACTCTGAAATTAATGGAAAGCAATGACTGCCTTGAAGGTAGGAAATTATCTAAAATACTGGTTGGCAGTGTTGCCAAATATCTAACAATTTTATTATATGTTATTTTTCCTCCCTCTCTCCAAGCTTATGTACTCTCTCTATCTCTTTCTGCTATTTGCCTACCAAATAGCTCTTCACATATCATTGCTCATAGCCTCTGTTCACAAGCAGCAGTCTTCATGCTTGTGTTGAAGCTTTCCACTTCCTTACATAGAATGACAGTGATGAAAGGTCGGTAAGATTAAAAATAACCTGCTGATGTTATTGGCAAAAGAAAAGATTCCAATTAACCATACATGCTATACACTAAACTACACATTATGTCACTATAATCCCAATTCCTTGTCACACACTCTGATCTTGGAGGATATGTACTCTACTCGCAGTCCTCAATGCTTAATTCATGCCTGCAAGGTTTTTAAAACTAATTTAAACACGCTGCAGTCAGTGTGAAAGTGATGTTTGCTTTTGAATTCCTATGAAGATGACAGTAATTGGGGGTCTTTCCAAAAATCCATCACTGATGGAACAGATGCTTTGTGCTGTCTGTCAGCTGTTAGATTGTGTTGACTTCTTATGCAGTGTCTTCTAATCTGACAGAGATTTGTTTCTGTTGGCTGATTGTGGGCCTGCTGTTTGCTACATGGTTAATGTGTGTTGCTTATTTGATCTTTTCACCCCTTTCCTTTTTGAATATTTATAATTTTGTGTGTGTGTGTGTGTGTGTGTGTGTGTGTTTTTGTGTGTGTGTGTTTTGTGTGTGTGTGTGTGTGTGTGTGTGTGTGTGTGTGTGTGTGTGTGTGTGTGTGTGTGTGTGTGTGTTTCAGGAAGAGGCAGCAGTGCCATTGAGCGCCCACTCACAAGCTGTCAGCATTAGACACCCAGAGGCGGATGCTCTCCCTGATCTGTCCCACTCAGAGAACATCAGTAAGATCTCTGCCTCCCCACTCTCTGTGTAATTCACTCTCTGTGTGGATCACACTATCTTTGTTTTACTTTCTTCTCCCTCTACTGTCAGCTAGTCTACTGCATGTATTTACAACATAACCAAAGAATGAGTCATTTCCTGACTCACTTGGTATGTTCGCTATTTTTTGTTTAGAGGAGAGAAAACTTTACTAAATGTTGCAAGATAAAGGTCAAACTCTACTAAATACCACAGTATGAATACTGTTTTTCATTGTTTTTTTGATAATCCAGAACTCCATGACTGCTTTGTAAAATCATGTACTTAGTTGCTGCATTAGTGCTTGTAGTATCACATGCATCATATAACAGACACAGTTTTGGACTTGGTAAATCAATTAATATCCTTTTTGTGTTTATTGAATACTGTTGATTTTACTTTTTACATTTTCCATATGAACTTCGTGGAGGAAGACATGCTGATGGCCCACTGGTTTTCAAAATGTACACATTCACTGGGCAAAATAAGAACTCCTCCTTACATGACCGATGCTGAGCGTCAAGTAGCAGCCAAATAGCAACCATTTCAGACACTTTCAAAAACCTGTGCACTGCAAATACTCGCTTTGCGTGTGCATAATTAAAGAGTAATTTTATTGGCCTTACTTAATACTGAAAGTTTATTTATAGATTAAACCATTTTCCTCGTGTCTCAGCAGATGCAGAGGCTCCTGAGACTGCAGAAACTCACTCATGTGGTCCAGCCCAAAATCTGAACAACTCACCTGAAAGGGACCATACGGTCACACTTAATGATACCACTCCTACAGCAGCCGAGATGGTTCCTCCAGAACACATACCGGGCACATCACCTGGACCAGATGAGACTGTTACCCAGAGTAAGAGGTGAATGAAGAAATAAGTATTGTATTTGATAGATTGAGCACCTAATAAGTATTGGACTGCCTTTCTCCGTTGTAAATTATAATGCCAAATTAAGTATTACTTTAAAATATTAAAAAAAACAATTGCATTCCTGTCTGCCAGAGTGTATTTTTCGGTACTACCTCTAGGGGACGCCAAAGTTATGAATCTTATCTAGGTTATTTATTTGTGGTTTTAGCATATTTCAAAACTAGTTTGTTCCAGTCACTTCAAAAGAATGTAAAAATATAGGCATTGAGCAATTAAACAAATATGTCCCTTCATTCCTGCTGAGGGAGTGATAGTGAGGGAAGCACTGCATGCAGGGCAGTAGTTTTTTCAAAGCTGACACAGCAGTCTTTCTCAATCTGAATCAATCATATGGGACATCTGACATAACAACTGACAAAACAGGATTTTCCACAACAAAGAATGCGGGTAAAAACCCGCACAGGAAGTTGGCTCACCACAGACAATGCATCAGCTGGTATTCTGCTGCGAGAATTGCCCACTGAGATGATTGAAGTAGACAAGAAAAAGAGCATGCAAAACCCAAGCTGCAAAGCAAGCTTCTGTGTTCTTAAGTTTATTTTTTCCATCCCACCTTAACAGAAACTTTATCCAATGACACACTTGTTAAGTTGGTGTTTGGATTGGAGAATCCCAAATAAGGGGTACAAAAAAGAATCTTCCATAGTCAGGAAATTGACATTACCACACAGCCTCATCCAGCATCCTGACTAATTTTCATAGCAGTGTAAACTATCCCTAAGTAGATTGGTATTATCAATAGCCTTAGCAGTCACAGTTGAAGTCACCATTTTTTCGTTGAGTTTAGTAATTTCCCTATGACTTGGTCCACATTTGCTAGTCAAATGGGGGTTTTCTTCGCTGTGGGAGGAGTTTGCAGGCTAATTAGTATCTCTGCAGCCATGCTTTGCATAGGCACAGTCCACCTACAAAGAGACGAAGGCTGTTCCTCATCTCTCTTATCCTTTTATAGTCAACAGTTGTGCCTCATTAGATAGATAGATAGGAAGTGTATTTGAAGTAAAAAGTATAAATAAAGATGAATAGTTCTTGACAGTTGACCTTTGACCTGTGGTTAGCACCCAGTTGACCAGTGAGGACCACAGGGGAGGAGAGGAGACAAAAGGCGACGCAGACTCAAGCACAGAAGCCATGAGTCGTACTAAGGTTAGTACCAGAGAGGAAGTGTGTTAATGCATGAGGGAATACAACTTCCTCTATTCTCTTCAGCACTAGCTCCCCACTGCTTCCCCTTCCTCTTTTTCACCCTCTCTCCTTCTCTCTGCTACTTTGTGTGTCTTAGCTGAGGGGGAGTAGGTGTGTTTTGGAGTGAGGGGGGGGGGATCAGTGGGCAGGGCAGGGGGCTGGCTTTCCTTGAGGGAGGATGAGAGGGAGGAGGAGAGGAGAGGGATATGAAATTAAGGGAAAGATCATAGTTGGCCATCGATCTACTGATTGCTGGAGCCAATGACTTTGGGAGTAACAGGATGGGCTATCAGCTTCCCTGAACCCTGTTGCCAAAGGAGGCAAGTAAAAAATACTTAATGTGGCTTACTAAGTTGTTAGAGTTAAAATGCTTTCGTTATTGTAAGTACTTGAAATGCTTCATATTTCCTGACAGTTGGACATAGAGCTTCACAAAAGACAATAAAAAAGGAAGATATAAATTCAGAGCAGATCATGAATTGATGGTTGAAATTGGATAATGTAATATTGTAATAAAAACCAAAGCTATTCCAGTTAGAATGATCAGAGAAATCTTTACATTTTAGAAGCTGAAACAGTAAATGTTTGACATTTTGTGTGATAAACTACATTTAATTGTTGTCTTTCAATTAAACAAATGTAATTTATAATCAGTTTTGTAAGGGGAGAAGAATTGATTTAAAAAGATGACGGTGCTGTTCTAAACCCCAATAACACAATGGATCATCACTGTATCTTCTGTCTGTCTGGACCAATTAGTGTTTACAATGAGCTGCTTTGATGTATGGTCTACACAGTAAGAATGCTTCATGGTATGCCCAGCCTCACACAGGCTTTCAGTGTTTTCATGTTTGAGGCAAGGCTCACTTGTGTTGTGATGCTGTTTCACCACAGTCTGCTTTGCATCCTGCTGAGAGATCGATGAGCTTGGTTTATTTAGTCTCCTGCCTGCTGGTGGCATGCTGGACTGCCTCCCCACTGAGAGAGAGTGCGAGGGGAGCCAAGAAAGACAGGCTTTTGAAGCTGTGGGTGTGTTCAGCCTGTCAATAAAATACTTACTTTACACTAACAGAACCCTGGTCAAGAAAGTGTTTTGATGATTAAGAATCAGCTCCTGGTTTTAATCTGCCAACAAAAAGGAGTTGAGTTTCTTTGGACAAAATCATTTGGTTATATTCAAATAGTAGTTTTACTTGTAAATGTAAGATATTTTGAAGGTTAACCTGACTATGCAAGATAGTTTGTTACACAGAAACATCTGGCAAGTCATTGTTGGAAACACAGGACAGCCAAACAATATAATACTTGGCTGGTGATTGGATGAACACATCTTTTTCACTGAGAAAAGCCTTCAGTTAGTTACACTTCTTCTCCAGTGAAGAAATACTCTGCAGCGCTGATATAATTGATGCTAGCAGCATCTATGCTAACATCTTTAACAGCCGCCATTGTTATTATTAGACAGTCACTTCTCACACATGTCGTCACACACATCTAGTGTTATGCCACACCTGTAGTGTAGTAGGTAGTTGAGATTAGGCAGCAAT
Organism: Dicentrarchus labrax; assembly: GCF_905237075.1. Lineage (NCBI taxonomy): Eukaryota > Metazoa > Chordata > Actinopteri > Moronidae > Dicentrarchus > Dicentrarchus labrax. The sequence continues at coordinate 7,671,970 of NW_026136724.1, read as the reverse complement.
GACAAAACTGATTATTATTGAAGAAAAAATCTTGACATGCAAGCCTTCAACATTTGGAGGATTGGATGATTTCAACTTTTGAAATCAAGCTCCCCAGGAAGAATGTTAAGTTAATTATATAAAAAAAGATGTTGCATTTGGATGTGATACCAGGTAATGATGCTTGTTAAGAGGTAACTGAGCAGTTTTATTTTGCTTCACAGTTTCTTTGACTGTAAAATGACATTGAAGTGTGTTTTGTATTGAAATGGTAAGGCAGCTCTCTCCTATTCTGAGCCTTGTCAGAACGGATATTATGCAGACTCATTACACAATATCCCATTGCATTACTCTGAGCGCTCACCTTGTGTGTGTGTGTGTGTGGTGTGTGCACGCAGTCCGCCTCCACTACTTAGCACTGTGCCAGTGTTAGCGTGTTTTCTGAGCACCCCTCTCAGCAACACACACTCAGAGAGCTGCTGGGCACTCCATGAAGCTCCACATTATATAAGGAAACAGCCCAATCTTTCTCTTCCACACTCTGTACAGGTTAGATAGTATTTCACTGCCATGGGACAGGTACGCTACATGTATGTGAATGTACGCATTTCTTTTAATCACTGACCATTTCTGGTAACGTAGGACATAAAACTGTGCTGCACCATCGCCTGTATTTTTCTCACCCTCTCCGTCCTTCTCTTCCTTTACTTTTGTCCATCACAGAGCCCGAGCCAGGACAAGTCGGCAGACAGATCAACAGCAGAGGACAGGTGAGTCACTGTCAACTGTTCAGCTCAGGAAACCTTTTGAACTTGCCTAGTTTTCAAATTGCTCCACTTTCCAACAGCAGCAATAAATCTGAAGATTTTAGCAATTTTTGCCAAGAGAGAATGTCTTTTGGTAGTGACATTAAGGTTTAGATTTGTTTTTTGCAAATGCTATAATTTTATATAAAGGTGCACTGTACATGTGTTTCAGCACGTGTCTGCTACCTGTGTTGGTGGAAGAGGAGGAGAGCGTGCAGGACAGTACAACCGAGATTCCAACAGTAGCCGCCAGCATGGAGGGTAGGAAGAAAAACCTTCAAATCTTTGTGCATGAAGGAGAGAAACGGAGAACCTGATATTTCTAAGCCGACTGTTTGTTTACGCCTTCTGGCATCTGCGTGTAACTTTGACCACCCACACACCAACTCTTCCTTCCAGGGACAGACCAGCTCGACAGTAGTGGAGTGACCACCTTCTCTGACAGCAGCTCTCCTCAGACACGGTCGTCCGTCACACATGCCAGCCAATCAGGGAACGGCATGGGCAGCGTGACCTCTGACCCCAGCCATTCGGAGGATAGCGCTGCCAAAAAGGACTCCCTCCCCCTCTGTGGCAAAAATAAGAGGGAACTGGTAAGACCTGCTCTACACCCACTTTCTTCTCAATTGACTGTTGGATTCGTACTTCCACATATTGGTGGTGACAATGATTTAAAGTCATGTAACGGACTACTTTTGGAGTTTGTGTAGATCAGGGTCATTATACTGTAGTTTGTTTTTTCTTTTTGTATAAAGTTACTCAAAAATCTTTATAGTTAATAAACTTTATAGTTAATTTAGTTTTTATTTAGGGTCTGGTAGTAGATATGGTTTACTACCTTTTTCAGCAGGTGTTATCTAATACAAACAATAAATCATGAACCTTTTTTTCAGCTGTATTTAAGTATTTTTTTCATAGTGCATAATTTTTATTTGTGATTTCTTGTTCTGTTTTGTATATGTTTTTTTTTAACACTGAATTTTTATATTTTTTTGTTTAAGCTCAGCTTGAAACAACCTCAGAGGAGATTTAATTAAACACCAAGGATCATGTTGAATGGAGCTGTTGTCATTAAGATAATGTGTATCTGTTAGTGATGAGTTTATTACGAGTATCTTCATTCAGCATGACGTTGAAGAGAAATGCTGTCTTTCCAGCTATGCGAGTAGAGAGAGAGAGAGAGAGAGAGAGAGAGGAGAGAGGAGAGAGAGAGGTTTCATTTTAGCTCTACTCAGGATTAGATCATTCAGAATCAAGAGCCAGCTACACTGCCAGCTGCTTTGAATCTTTTCATTTTACCTTTTATTATGTAAAGACTAATAAAGGATAGGGGAGACTAGTGAGGAAGTGAGTAAAAGATAAAATATGGATGTTGAGGAAAATGGGAGCAGGGGGGGATCAGAGTTAAAAGGAGAGCAGGAGGGGGGAAAAGAGCAGAGCAAGGCAGTAACGTTTGTTCGGATCCTGCAGGAGCTGACGCGCAACATGGAGGCCATCAAGGAACACAAAGTTCAGGAGGACCAAAGTGAGACCAGCATGGCCACTGAGAAGGAATGTATGTGTAATATATTCATTGTACACTGTTGTATACTAGATATGATATATAATATTTACCAACTGTCTTTTAATATCAAATTTAAGTAAATTTTTTTAATGAGTGCTTGTACGTTTACTGTTTGAAAATTTAAGTGGTGATTGCACCATTTTGTCATGCCATGATACACCTACTTATCATTTCCTTCTCTAGCTGAGACGTCAATGATCTCTGACACCAGTGACACATTGAAAGACAGGAACAGGTGAGACAGCAAGTGACCATAACACAAGTCAACACTTTATCATCCATGTGTACATGCAATAAAATTTGTCACAGTGTTCTAATTGTTGTCTCTTTATGTGCAGCCTGTCACCTAGTGATAAGGAAATTGAGGTATGTATGCCATTTAGATCTTGGAGACAGTTAACATTTAAGTGAGTTTGCACTACACTTTGCTAATGCAAACTGATGAGTTTCTTCAAATCTGTGGCTTTTTACGGGGAAGTTTCATAATTTATCTGGTGTAACTCATCTGCCAGCACAATAGTGGTGTCTTTGATAGGCGAAAAACTCTTATCTTAATCAATCAACGAAACTTTAAAAAATAGTCATTGTGTCTGCAGTTGGCTGATATATGATATAATGCCACATACAGTATGTGTTGAGCAATGACTGCAGTAATTTTAAAGTCAAGTGTCAACTTTTTCATGTTTTCAGACAGAGTTCCAGCGTCTGGCATTGGGCTTCAAGTGCGACATGTTCACCCTGGAGAAGAGACTCCGGCTGGAGGAGAGGTCACGTGACCTGGCTGAAGAGAACGTCCGCAGGGAGGTGTCCAGCTGTCAGGGCTTACTGCAGGTTAGTCTGTGTATGTGTGCAATTTTGCAGCTTTTTGTGGATGAAGCACTTGCTTAAGTTTTTCTCCATCATCTGGCAAAAGAATTGACGAAGTATACCTTTATTTATATTCTCAGTCTTAGGAATGTGGACCCTCACACTTTATGATAATTACCCACTGAATATTTGGAGTGCACCTCTAGTTTATAATACTATTATTTGTCCTGCACACTTTCCAATTTTTAAATTTTTGTAACTATGGTAGATAGTAGCCTTCTTTTCTGTGATAAATGTTGTGGCTTCATGTGAGTGAGATTCACGTTGGAACAAGTTTCAGTCAACTGGAAAAATGTGGACATTTGCATTACATCAAGAAAGATTATTATAAGAATTAATGAATTCACCTTAAGTGAATCGGTTAGTGTGTAACATTTTATAAAGAGTGTAAAATATTGTTCTTTGTCTTTTCTCAACTCTCCTTGTTCTTTCTTTTCCTTTTTTTGTCCTCTCCCAAGGCCCTGACTCCTCTGTGTGAGGACGACAACCAGTCCATGGAGATCATCCAGAGGCTTCAGAAGAACCTGGATATCCTCATCCAGTCCATGACCAGAGTGTCCAGTCGCTCTGAGATGCTAGGAGCTATTCACCAGGTGGGATAATGTGTGTGTTTGTTTTGGTGTGATGAAAGTATGAACTGAGCTAAAATGACATATTGTATTGTGCCTTTGATTTTGATAATTTAATGGAGCCTTGTGCATGTGAATGTCAGGAGAGTCGTATTGGTAAGGCTGTGGAGGTGATGATCCAGCATGTGGAGAACCTGAGGAGGATGTACACCAAGGAGCATGCTGAGCTGTTGGAGCTGAGAGAGACGCTCATGCAGAACGAGAGGTCGTTTGGATCACAAACCGAAAGAGGTAGGGGGATTGAAACATACTATCAATTTACAATTCACTTGTAACAATAACTGATATTACCAGTTAGCTACTATTTTGTTCTGATGTTAAATATCCTAAATTTAAAAGTGATTATTGTTATAGTTGCTATCTATTCAGTATTTACTAGAAATGTTATGTTTGGTAACTATATTTAAATACAGGTCCATATAATACTCGCTCAATATAGTGACAACCCTGTTTAATCTGTGTGTGGGGGTGTGGGTGTGTGGGGTCGGTCAGTGATTGCACATGAAACCACATCTATAGCAGGTAACTGAACTGTTCCTTCTTTCCAGATGACTTCCGTGGCAAGAAGCAGCCGCCACAGTACTACAAGGTCAGCTGCAGCTAGGTTACATATGATCTCATCATTCTTCATTCAGGACTGAAGTTGCCTTCATGTGTTAGTAATGTTCATGTGTGTTTTTTTTGTTGTTTTTTTCCCCCCCCGAACAGTCATCAGCCCGCCGGGTCAGCATAGCGGCAATCCCCCGCACTGGTGGAGGCAATATGCATTTTGACATGGTGAGGACATCATGTAGCACAAACTTGGTTTTTATACAGTCAGCAAGTGGGCTATTTGCACTATTAATATAATAAAGTTTATTTCCACGGTGTTGATAAAAGTTATGTTTTTTTCATAGAGTTTTCATTATATATTTTCCATTTTCTTAGTATTGCTTTCAGTGCCAACTTGCAGTGCAGACTAAAGCATGAAAATTGATGATGGTTAAACTACAAATTTAAAGTCTCATACCACAGTGTCAGTGTATGTCAAATGTAGGGCAGGCTTTGGTGCTGTTAGGAAATAGAAATTGAGTTGTGTATGATGGAAATTTGATCCATGTTTGAAATGTCTGTTTTCATGCTCTATATTGTGCCAAAGAGCATTTTTGTTTACATGACTCAAATAGTTTGATTCTCCCACCACAGTCCAAAACACAAGATGGCTCAGAGGCTGAAACAGAGAGACTGACCAGGCGATCCCCATGGTAGGTATTTGCATATGTGTGTTAATGTTTTTGTTACATTTGCCTGGATTGTAATATGTCGAGTGAAGTCAAACAAGATTTATTTTGTATGTGAAGGGGAAAGTGTGCTTAAATTAGTAGTAAGAGGACTGTTTACATTACTCTACCTTTTTTAAAACCCAGCAGCAGCATTATCTCTGTGTGGGAAGCCATTGGCTGTTTCTCTCAGGCCACAGAGGTTACACTATAACAAAAGGGTTGTTGTTGTTATGCCCCAATGTGATAACGGTGGTTTTCAGGAATGTGGCAGGGAAGAGCATGGCGCGCCCCCCACTAAAACGCTTTGTTAGCTCTGCGGCCTGGGTTGACACTGAAGAGCCCTCTCTCATGATGAAGGGGTAAGACATGTTAAGAAGAGGCGCTGGCTGCGTCCCCCAAGTTATTTTACAATGGACCCAGATGAATAAAGATGGCTACTTTCTGGTGTGACATCACTACTGTTGGTCTGACAGTGGAGAATAGGAAAACTGGGGTTTTCAAAGTCTGAGACTGGGACCTCCCCCTGCCTTCGACTTTGAAAACAATCCATATACTTCTATTGTAGTCAAGAATACACTTCTAAAAATCACTTCGGAGAGGATATCTTACGGAAATAGTTTTCTGCATTTTTAATGTGCAAGATTTACAGAAAACACAAAATTAATTATCTGTACATATATCTAATATACGTAACTACACCACACTACTGCCAACATCAGGAGTAATGTAAATGAAAGGGTGAAGCTTAGATTGCTGGAACAAACTCGGTGATGGGGAAAAAAATCAGTGATGATGAAATCCAACCGCACAGCAGCCATCTTTCATGCATCTGGTCCCTCCGTGCATGGGGAAGTGTTTATCAGAAGCCAACCTCCTTTTTGTGACATTTTTCAAATCTGGCACATTTTTTCTTTTGTGTCATTTGTAAAATGAGAAGTGTGGACTTTTATAATTTTATATTGGCATCATATAGCTTTCAAATGTTTGGACGATGAGAGTAGAACTTGCTCTATTTGACCAGCTAAGCCTAAACTGAAGCTTAGATGATACAAATGAAGCAATTTTATTTCTCTCCAAATATCTGAAAGGTTGTAAAATTGCTTTGTGGGATCATGATATAATATTGGAGCATGTAATTGACATTGCTGGGCATGCATTGTTATAGTGCATTAAACGTTTGATCAGGGATATCTGTCTTTGTGTACTGCATATAAATGGTAAACAGTCAATATCTGTTGGCTGCACATGCATGAAATGTGCATGTGTGCATGAGCACATACAGTCAGTGTAGTTATGCAGCCATGCTTGTATTTGAATGTGCAACTGAATAGTGTGTTTGTGAATGCCTGACCCACGCGTGCCAACAGGACGGCCTGCGACAACACCGACTACCAGTCGGAGGACGAGCAGAAGGAGGAGCCGGTGGCAGAGAGGAGGAGGTCCAGTCTCAGTGAGCTGGGCAACAAACTCACCTCCCTCATTCTGCCCCTAAAGACGTTAGTCTAACCAAATACCCACCAATAGCCTACTGCAGCACCACTTTCTGCCAGCAAAGCTAAGAGGCTAGCTGCATAGTGGAAGAGTTCATCATTTAGCTGTGCTGAGGTTCCAGTAGCTGCAAACTGAAATGTCTGATGTCAAAGGTCATCTCTGACATATTAGATGTTTAGTTCATCTCCATCTTTGATGTTAAACAGTCATTTCTGTGGTGTTTTTTCTGTGGTTTACAAAGATCACACAGCCACCATGCATCTTATTAGTGAGCAAGATTTGTCAAAGGTCTCTGTAGGTGGCTATTGTGGCTGTCACTGTTCATGCCAACTACTCAGTCCCTGTAATGTTTATTTTAACAACATTACTGCTAGGTCTGCTGGAGAGTTCACCTTTAGTGCTCCAGAGCATTTATAAGACACCAACAAATGTAAAAGATTACATGGGCTACACACAGGCTGAATTATTGTTCTGTATGTACTCGTAATGGCAAGCAGCAAATCATACATTTTGAATTATTGAATATGAAATGATCACTTATGTGCTACTTATCATGTTCTGTTCAACATGCTGTGTGAGTACATGGAACCTAAGTGATGAAACTCTTCCATTATATGGGTTTGTGCTGGACTAGCTTCTTCTTTGCTCCAGGGGCTCAGTGGCTTTTAATCAAGTTAACGGAGCGTTTTTCTACTACAAGGGCCACAAATGAACCATTTCCTTCAGCTGTTCACTTGAGATCAGTGTATGTCAGTGTGACAAGTGATTTTTGAAGCTTCATAATTTGTGTTTCATGCATGGATCTCAAGTTCTGATTTTCAGTGTGCAGCTAACAAAGCGTCTAACTGATAACGAATGCATCTCTACCGCCTCAGTCTTCTGTCATTTACTAACCTGTTCAGCCACCTTAACAATTGTCTGTGCAAACAACTACACTTAGACTATTGTCTTTATTTTTGTGGGGCAACTGAGTATTTTGTGCAATCATGTGGTGTTCTGAACTGTCCTTTCCTCTTTTCCTCCCTCCACATTGCTCAGGAGTCAGGATGAGCTGTTTGTAATGCTGTAAGTGTGTAGGGAGTAGAGTCCAAAGTGGGAAGTGCTTCTGGATTCTATCTCCATCCAAAAAAAACAATAAGTGCATGCAACAGACCTGTATTTATCATGTGGGAGTGCCAATCAAAGGCCACTTACAACCTTGCACTGACTCGTAATGACTGTAAAGTGATTTGAAGCAGCACTCCTACTGCTGACAAGATTCTAGGCCCAAATTGTCTGCTGCCTTTGCTTAACCAGTCGATGCTCAAATCCACTTCCATGCCAGCCGCTATTAACTGTGCTATTGACAGCTTTTTCATTATGCTGATGAAGACTATGTGAATGGTTTTGCATCTTTGACACGGTTTGAGACAGGTGGTCAAATGTGCTTTATTGAAGCCAACTTCAGATTGTACCAAGCTGCAGCTAATTCACTGCCTGCCATCTATTGCATCAGTTACCACAAATGACTCTAAAAAGACTCATGATTACTTATTTCCTTCCCTATGTGTCATTTTTGGTAACTTATTCAATATCTAGCTTCATCTTTAACCATTTTTAATTTCTTAAGTTTCCCTCTCTCATGCTTCATTTTCTGGCCATCCTGTGGTAACATTTTATTCTCTTTTGTTGCCCACCTGCAGTCCAAGCCCTTCGTCTAGCCCGACGTCTACAGACCCAGGAATGGCCCAGTCTCTGTCCCACGGCCTGACCTCTTCCCGGACAGCGGCAGCAGCAGTCGCTAGAGGTGGCAGGGGGCTTTGGCTTTGGTTGGCGATGGTGGTAGTGCTAGCAGGTACGCTCAGTTTGTTTGTAGTACTTACTTCAAGATTAGTCTTTTTAATCTTACAGATAAAGAATAGAGTAACTTGATACTTGATGGCAGTAGAAACAAATGACCCACTCTGTACTGATGAAAGCATGTACAAATTAGCATTTTCATTTCTCAGTTTGTCATTTGAGTTTCCTCTTTTGTTTTTGATTAACAAATTCTAAATCAGTGTTCAAACCACTTCTAAATCCCAGCCTGTGTTCTACATGTTCCAAATCCAATGACAGAGCAGTTGCCTATAGGCATTTTCCCAGTGCTGGTAAATATTCATGGTTCCCCTGCAGGTCTCCTGGCACTGCTGGCCAGCCTGGTGATGCAGCCAGTGGTAGATGCAGCCCCTGTGGGGACTGGGGACTCCTGGATGACCATCCAGCAGCTGCTGTGGCCCTACGCAGGGCTCCGGCACAACGGACAGCCCCCTGTCTAGCCCCAGAGACCTGGCTTGGATGGTGTTACGGCCCATCAGCCCTCTGCTGAAATGATCTGTGCACTGTGGTGGTGATGAAGGAAAGTACAGTGTACCACTCCTGAGCAGAGGTTGTTGGGATGTTTACTGGTGCCTGAAAATTCCTAAAACAAGACTTTTGTATTGACAGCACAGGCCAGGCCTCAGAATAGTTAACCCTGTGGAGGATTTTATATATCACATCACGTTTGCTAAATTAGTTGGTCTGTTTGTGTCTATGTGTGTGTCTGTGTTTTAAGAGAAGAAGCGGTTCCAGGTGGTTCACGGTGGGCTGCTCAACACCCTCAACAAATTATGATGCAACTGTCTACTTGGACCCAACACAATCTGTCAAATCAGGCTTGATCAGTCATCAGAGCTGGCACAATGTTGACCAATCATGTCACAGCTTCATGAGAATGACAACACTGATCCAACAAGTCATGTAATGGGCCGCTGTGCAGTTTTCCATTGACGAGCATCATGGACAATGGCTCCGATTGTTCCACATGGCTTTTTTAACACATTTCATGCACGTGAGGAAGCGGGACTGCCAGCCTTTTTCCTTACAGGTTGCAAAGGACATTTAATATTTTTGAAGTCTAAACACTGGTAATAAACCTTTCATTTTAAGTGTTTTTAAATTTTTGAAATCTATATTTATGAGTTTGTTAGTTTTGAGTGGGGAAATGTGAATATGTTTATTTTTGTTAAGTTATAATTCTACATTGTTACAGTCTTAACACCAAAGGGTTTTTTATTTTTGTCTTTAAGTTTTTGCTGTGGTTGTCACCGTTTTCAACTCCATACACTTTTGTATGTTCCAAAGAAGATGCGTGAGACTTTGCACAAATAAAGTAGCCAATTCTACAATGGAAGACGTGGGTTCTTTATGTATATCCAAATGCACATTTTAAATTCAGCTGTTTAAAATGTCTTTATTTTGTTCATTTAAAAAGTGCAACCCCAAGTTAATTTCACACAGGTTATGAATACATCAAGGGTCTGGTGGCACAGAGCAGGCTCTGTACTGTATCGACAAACAGATAATTGGATTCTCTGGTCGTAGCTATGCCGTCAGTGCTCATGTTGTCCTGGAGCATGTGGATAAAGGTGGAGTGAAACTCACTGCCGGGATAATGGTCTGGAGAGAAAACCTCACTCTTCTCTGTGATTTCCAGCTTCTGACTCCTCTGGGCGCCCAGCAGGTAGAGACTCCACGAGCCCTTAGGCACAGGGGCAGGGCCGTGGTGCTCACACACCTGACAGAGGAGAAGGGAAGTGCAGACAGAAAATAGAACAGAAATTAAAACTTGATATTTTGGATTGGGTGTTTTCTCTTAAACTGCTGCAGTTTATGTCCTGTCTGTGCACTCAACCACAGCCTCACTGTTCTAGAGAGAGAGAACCAGGCGTTCCCCATTTGAGAGACGGTATTTTTTGTGTGGCACTACAAAACTTCCTCATTCTGAAGAGATTATATCTCTTGCCTGTGTTTGCGTGGGTGTATAAATGTCTAATCTGCTTGTGTTAAGGGCACCCAGGTGGCATAGGAAACTTGATGCTACATTGACAACCCCTAATTGTTTGTCTCAGTGCCAGAGCGGAAGTTGTTGGGGTACACCTTTGCATGTGGCTTGGGAGTCCATGTGTACAGGAGGAGATACTGTGACTGTGCACATCCTCCTCAGGCAAACACAGGGAGGGTAGTGTTGGTGAGAATACCTGCATGACCAGATGCTCAGCGCCACATTTGGCATTCCACTTGCTCCATGAGAAAGCACAAGCAGAGGCGAAGAGGGCCATCTGTTCGTAGGCAGCATGTTCAGTGAGTGGGTCCTGAAGAGGAGAAAAAACCACACAAAACATTTATAACACTGGAAAATGTTGGAGTGTAATCTAGTGATCTAAGTAAATTACTTATTCTAATATGTACAATGGTCCCTTAAGCTTTACATCATTTATTGTGAGTAGTTTTTTTTTTTTTTTTTTAGAAGGAAGTAGTGTTTTACATTTATGTTTCTATTTTATTATCCAGGCATCTCTGGATCGCTGTACACATTTAGCATGGTTCCACAATGCCGATCGGTCTGTCAATCACTTAATCCGGACTGAAATACCTTGACAACTATTAGATTGCCATGGTACAGACATTCATGATTCACAGATATATATATATATATATATATATATATATATATATATATATATATATATATATATATATATATATATATATATATTATATATATATTTATATATATATATATTATTATATATATATTTTTTTTTTTTTTTTTTTTTTTTTTTTTTTTTTTTTTTATTTAAAAAAAAAAAAAAAAAAAAAAAAAAAAAAAAAAAAAAAAAAATAATAAAATAAAAAAAAAAAAAAAAAAAAAAAAAAAAAATATATATATATATATATATATATATATACACTAATGACCTATCTGATCCTCTAATCTTTCCTCTAATGCTACCATGAGGTTGACATTTGTGGTCTTGACGAAAATTACAACTACTGGAAGGATTACCATGAAATCTAGTATAGACATTCACATCGCACTCAATATGAATATTATTTTGTTTGGTGATCCCTTACCTTTACTTACTAATACTTTGGTTTATGACCAACTAATAATAGTAATAACATTCCCATTAACTAAAGCTTTACTTTTGTTTTAAGCCAAATAATCAAATATTAGCATGCTAACACACTATAATAAGATTAAAGATTATACCTGGTAAACTTCAGCATGTGAGCATTTAGCTCAAAGCACTGCTGTACCTAAGTGCAGCCTTACATGGTCGCTAGCATGGCTGTAGACTTAAGCTGTGTTCCAATACCATACTATATACTAATTCTATATAGTATGTACTACATACCAGTTGTAAGAATACTGTTCTGTTCAGCGGTTAGTATACAAAAATAAAAATATAACATGCTTTAGCATTTTACACTAACAAGTAATGATAAAATATGTGACAGTTACCAGAAAGCTACTGCCAGTTAAAAATATTTTTCTATTTTTGCTTAGAATCAGTATGTAATATGGATTTGGGACACAGCAGTAGTCTTGTTGCTTTATGCAAAGGTGGAGTCGGGCCTTCTGGAAAAAGATAGTTTATTATTGATCTCATATTATTATTATTATAATTATTGGGCTTATTATTATTATTCCCAGGTCGTCAAACACCGACAGTTTGCCAAAGCTCTGCCATAAAGACTGACCCCACCTTTAAAACAGCTGCTGCGAATGTTGTGTAATATAAGTTGAAAGCACTGTGATGACGGTGCGTTGTCAGCCTAAAAAATTTACTGTAATATAATGATGCTTAGAAGAAAGTGAATAACATGTCATCTCCCACTTCCTGTCACTGATATGTGGATTAATTGCCAGACACTGAAACACAACATGGACATGACCAAATAAAGCCAAACCTGGCTCAAATCTAGTATCTTAGTCTTCTATTCTAAAAGCCAACAAGTAAAAGAGCAGACCTTGCTGCAAGTGCTGACGTATTTGTCCGTGTACTCATTCACAAAGATATTGATGCCAGCGCTGAGCATGGCTCTCTGCAGGGCGGGGCCACTCATCCACTTCCCTATGAGGTGAGCGAGACCTCTCTCTTGCTCTGACTGCAACATACACTGGTTACCCTGTTTAGTAAAATAGGCACAAACACAAATTATAACATCTTCTGATTAATTCTTCTGTTATGCGGGTACAGTGCCCTCCAGTCCCTTACCTGGATTGTGATACTGAGGTCGATGAGCGCTCCGTTGACAGTGAACAGAGCGGAGTCTTGCCCTAATGGCCTGAGCTCCCAGCTCTGGAAGGGAAGGTTGGCATACGTTTCCTGCATCAGCACAAAGGCCTGGAAGGAGTCCATCTTGAAGGAGATCTTGGCTTCTGCCTCCTCATAAGAGATGTCAGTGATACCGTCCATCCTCCACTGCTTCCCTGGACAAACAACCAATGTCCATGACCTTTCTAAATAGCTCTATTTCACACCCCTCCATGCTGGAGAGGGTTTTATATAGTATGCCTACCTGCAGCATCCCAGCGAGCCACTTGGGGAGTTTCCAAGAAGACGACAGAATCGGGCAGTGTCACAGACACACCAACAGGAGGGCACGTAAGGCTTTCGTTGTCATCTACCTTAGACTTCTCCACAGGGTAGGGGAACACCTGCAGCCCTTTGTCCAGCAGCTGGAAAAACATGGACGTGGAGGGTTGACTTAAACTACTGAGTCTGGTGTAAGCAGAGAACGCTGAAACCCCTCTTCTATTTACCTGTCTAATTTCCCAGCCATTGGCCTGGTGGGCTTGTGGCGGGAGGTGAAACACATCATAGAAGAGGACCCCACCCAGAGGTGTGTACTGCATTAAATCTACCACCTGGACGCAGTCCATCATTGATAACTCCACTGGGGGAGAACTCAAGTCCCCCTCATCTGAAGAGAAGGGGAAAAAAAGATGGAGGAAGAGCTTTATAACTTAATTTACTTCTATTTTTACACAATAATGGATAGACAGATCTTAATCTACATTAGAAAACACAAGACCTGTCAGAGTGTCAGGAAGTGTCAGGCTGGCCATCGTTTCACCAAGCGCCTCTATCTGTGTCTGTACTTGGCTCCCTTGTCCCTCTGCAGGTTGGACACTACTTTTCCTCGACTGTACGCTGGCTGCACTCTGAAATACACACACACACACACACACACACACACACACACACACACACACACACACACAATGAGCATGAAAACATCACAATCAACTTCGCAACCCAGCCCAGGAAGTCTTTCTTTCATCTTACCTTCCGCCCTTCGGACCCTTGGATGGACTGCACATCCTCGTCCACTCTGTGCTGCTGCGTCTCGTTGTCTTCCTTTACCTCCTCCTCTGCTTTAGTCTGCTCCTGCTCAGACACCCCAAGGTCTGCCGGAGCCTCGTCACCGCCTGCAAGAGACCTTGGAGCAAACAGATGAGGAAAGACAAGAACACAGACCAAAGAGAACAGGGTTAGTATTATCAGCATTATTACTCCTGTGAAAGTATTGCCAGTATTAGCTGTATTTACTGTGGTTAGAGCACTGTCAGATGAGTACCTGTGGCTGTGTAGTCTGAGGTGAGCAATCCTGGCCAGCAAGGACAGGTGGTCATACCGTGTGTGGAGGATCCGTACAGCGATATCGCTCACAGCCAGCTGTTTGGGAAGCTCAAAGCCCAGGCCGGCCTCTTCAAAACATAACCCTTTAAACCTGAGTGGACCCATTAGAAACAAAGAGAAATGCTAGATATTGTTTTTCCTGCTAAATATAAATGTTCCAATTTCAGTGTTGTGATATTTAAGGTAACAAAAATTACACATTGCCAGTGGAAAGGGTTGCTAGCTGTGCTCCAATTTTATATTATATTATTATTCTGTTTTTAAATTTTCATACTAGTTTTCAAATGTAACATATATATACAATATAAAAGATTGGTTCCCCTACACGTTATAAGCCACTGCTGCAAACCTCACTCTTTCTTTTATTGCCACATTAAACCCATATAATCCATTTGTGGCACTTTCCTCCACAAACCTTGGATTCTTCTTGAGGTTGGCCCAGAAACACAGTGTGACATTGTCGTCTTTGATCACCGTCTGCATGTTGCCTGTCTCAGTGTCGATGTTCGCACTGGCCCTCTATGTACAGGGAGGAGCAGGAATGGTTCACACGCACAGTGTCTTGAATGTTACACAATAATGCATCATTTTTATTCTATAGCACCTTTCACACGTATGACTATGATTCCTGTACCTTGAAGATCTCCTCTGTGGTGAGGTGGAGTTTCAAGTGGATTAGCTCTTGCAAATTTATGAGAGCCTCCTGGTACTTCTGGCCCTCTTGTGGATGTGTAGCATCTCTGAGCAGAACTTCAAGCTCCTCAATCAGCTGTAAGAGAAAACATTTAACAGACTTTGTCTTTTATAGGACATGGCTTCACTCCTGATCCCCCATTTCTAAAGGGACAGTTTATAATGCAATGACTATGTTGCAATTTCTGTAAATGGTCTTTGTTTTTGGAATAATGCACAATGGTCATGATATTATTTTCAATCAGTCATTTGGTTTTGCTAGAACATATCATAAATATTTTAACAATTACATATTTGGGTTTGTAGGCCATCTATTTAAAAGGTGTCAGGACTGTATGGCAATCAGAATCAGAATCAGAAATACTTTAATAATCCCAGGGGGAAATGGCACTGAAACTATTAAAGGAAACTTTTATTTATTGTGGGATAAAGTGGTAGTTTATTAATACTTAATTATATCAAAATAGTTGAAACTTATCTTCTCTACTGCCTCAGACTTAGAGAGACAAACACATGTCACATAGCACAAATAAAGTATCTATGCAAGTGGGTCTATTTCTGATAACTTTGTTAAGTGATCCTTAAAACTGGAGCTGATGTGTTCTCTAAGTGTGCGACACATACACATTTACACATCAAAATACACACCTGTAGAGCAAGGTTACATTGCTTGAGCACGGGTGTGATGTTGACCTCTGGGTCGTCTCTCCATAAGCAGATATATGTGTTAATATCCTGATGCACTGCTGGGTCTGGGGACCCATCACAACGCATGTATCTCTCCCACTGGAAAAACATAAACAGACAGAAACTACTGGTGCTTTGAAAGAAAGATAAGAATGTCTGATCACGTTATTTACATTTAAAAAAAAAAAAAACATTTTATGAACATCATAGTCTTTTTTCCGTGCTGGAGTCTGCTTGAGTATGGATCGAAAGCGTATTGCATTATAATGATTATTAACTTGTTTGCTCAGGAGGCTGATTGGTAACAATACATGTGTCAGACATCACTTAATTTCTCCTTCCCGCTAAATAACTCACACAGACAGAAACACACACCTTGGTCATCTCCATAGCAGCAGTTTTCCATTTGGTTACTGCAGTATGATTCTCCTCCAGTAGGTGGCGGAGTTCATTAAGCTCATCTTCTCTGCGCTCTTGATCCTGCCAGGAAAAGACACCCATATGCCCATACACAAGACAGTCCACTGTGTATTTACATTAAGAGCTATTAAGTTTAGTATTTGTATCCAATCCAATTCCAATTTATTTATATAGCACGATTTTAACAAACACAAAGTGCTGCACAAAAAGATTCAATGTTCAATTCACTGTTATTTGTATAACTTGTAGTTCTGGTCTTTAGTCAGTTAGTTTCAGATTGAATTTATCTGCACAAGAAAAAAAGATTCACATGGTATTATATTACATAGGGACAACTTACCTTTAACTCAAGCCTTTCTAGCTCCTTCTCTTTTCTCTCTCTTTCCAATTTTTCCAGCTCGTCTTTCTCTGCTTGCAGCCGTGCTTCCTCTGTAAGGCAAAAGCACATATGATCTGTACATGCAGTAGCTCAACACATCCCCTAATGCCCCATTCTAATGCTTCCAACAACTACATCATTTTAGCCCATGTTTAGATCAGATAGCTTGATCACCTTCCTCCTGCAGCCTCCTCTCCTCCTCCTCTTGCTGCAGCTTCGCCGCCTGAGCCTTGCTCAGCTTACTTCCCTTTTTGGATGACTTGAAAGCAGCAAAACATTTCAAATCAGTGTTTAACAGAGGCAGTGTGTGTAGTTGGAAAAGGGCACATTACTGAGGTCACACACACACTGTGACCATACAAGTGTGTGACTGCAGGAGTAGGATGGTATACTCTTTGCCTGGCTGCATATATCTTCAGATACATACCTGTGACAATCACATTCCTGTAGAATTAACATTAAAAATGTGCTGACTGACTTTTGCTCATACCTTTCCTTTCTTGGGCGGCTATCACTCAGAGGAAAAAACACAGAGAGAAAGTTGACAAAAGGTTTAAAACACGGATTCAAGGCACAGGGTAAGAAACTGGTGAGGAAATGAAGAAAAGAAAGAGCATCTTCCTGCTAACGCGAAAGCTACGCAGTTTAACTACCTTTAATTACTTTCACTGTCCTGTAAGTTTGTAGGTTATCTTAAGCCTTACTTTCCATATTAACTATAGTTAAAACCCCACAATTTTAATATGACAAATGAGTATTTTAGTCGAAAGAAAGTGTAACAACTCACCATGCTAAAACTAAAAAGCTCTACAGCGTCAAGGTAACCATAGAAACGCGTACGCATGCGTGGTTATCTGTTTTTATTTGCGACGTAACGAAACGACGTACGGCTGTCCACTGTTAGCCAAAGGAAGGACAAAGAAAAGGAGACGCTTCTTCAGTATCGTAGCGCTTGTGTAAACCCACTCAAGAAAAAAAACACGCGTAAATATGAAAGCACTGTTTAATGTGGTTGTTTGTAGAGTCTGTAATTAATATAGTTACCTGCTAACGAACGCCATAGCTGCCCTGCTGTAGCTAGCTTATGGCTAATGCCGTTGTTTGCCTGGCTCCTCACACTGACGCCCACTGGAGGTTTGTTGTTGTTGTTGTTTGTTTGTTGTCACCTCAGTTAACGGTCATACTCCTCTCGTTTCAGAAGTGTAAAAGGCCATCTGGTTTCTGACATGGCCAACCCTTTAAAGGGGGAGGTCATCAAGCTTTACAAAACCGTAAGTGAATTAGTCTCACACACACACACACACACACACACACACACAGGCGCTGCAGTATGGTTTCAGTATGTTTCTCATCCTCCTAAAGCTGCTCTATCTTGGCCGTGAGTACCCCCAGGGAGCAGCGTATTTCAGAGAGCGCCTGAAGTCGGCGTTCATGAAGAATAAAGACGTGACGGACCCCGAGAAGATCAAAAAGCTGGTGGCCCGTGGCGACTTTGTCATCAAGGAACTGGAGGCTCTCTATTTCCTCAGGAAGTATCGAGCCATGAAGAAGAGGTATTGTGAACCAGAAAAATAATGACACTCATAGATCAGCATTGATGTACCCTTCTGAAATGAAACGCAGTCTGTGTGGAAAGTACAGTGTCAGTATTTGCCTTTATCACATGCAGTCCACAATACTGAGCAGAAATTAAAAACAGTTGTCTCTGTATAAGAAGTAGTCTTGCCTCACAAGGGAAATGGAACATCCACCTGTAAGAAGTGCCACAAAGGGATGATAATGAAACTGTTTTTTATACACAAGTTGTACCTTAAATGCCAGGTTTTAAATCACAAGTATTGTACATACATTTTCCTCCACAAATAGGAATCAACATGTCCTCAATCAAGATGAATTAATTTAATGTCCGTTTTAAAATGGGTGTTCAGATTAAGACTGCTGTCGGGGTTCGTAGGTAAAACAGCTGCAGGTCTGCACCTGGTCTATAACAAGCTGCAGATACCGGACTGACTGAATCATATTGTTCAATGTATTTTGTATTTCAATGTATATATTTGTAAATACATGGTCAAATTCATTGAATGTACATGACTATGTATCAATGCACTATCTGATAGAGAGCAAAGTTTAAAACATTGATGTCCTCTGTCATAATAAAGTGGAGTTATCAGAGTTTTTCTCCTTGATTTCTGTAAGGGCAAGGTTTCCTGTTTGTCTGTATGACCTGAAGAGGGAAAAGCTCAAAGCAGAGATCAGCACTCATGTTGTTTTGTCGCTGCATCACTTTCTCTCTTTGAATTGGTGATAGAGAGTTGTCTTCTTTCACTTTGAGATTCAAGCTTTCTTAAATGTGCATTAAGAGCACAAAAGAGTGTATCATAACACCTTGAAGCTTATTACAAAACAGTAGGAAAATGCAATGCAAATATGTATTCCCATTGTAATGGTTCCAGTGATACTGAAGCAGAGGTAGTACAGAGCATGTACATTTCCTTTAATGAATGTTCTGTTCTCATTCACCTCAGTAGAGAGGGTTGTAATCCTTACTTCAGTATTACAGTATTACATAAAGTAAAGACTTCCAAACCATATGTATGACTTGCTTGTATGTTCTAACTTTCAGATCAGTGTTATTTATGGCAAATGTCAAAATAGAATAGCAGTCAGGACATATAATAACCTAAATGGCTGAGTTTGTTTGGGTTTTTTATTACAGTTTTTCTCTTTGCGATGGGATACAATATGTCATGTTTCCTTGCTGTGGTGGCCTACAACTGCTGTGTATGACACAGTTTAATTAATGAACATGAATGGTCAAACAACACCATTCCTTCATAAATCTGTCTTTGTAGTACTGGTGTTACTGCGTCATTGTTTCTATCCAGAAGGAAAACATCAGTCTGCCCCCTGTACCAATGCAGACCACTAACAGGTGTCGTAATGGTACCTCCCTTCAAATCCAAGTATCCAAAGGAAGAGCTCGTGTGCCTCATATAACAAATCAGCAGCACCCTCTGGCTGTGAGATATATTTAAGCTATTGTGCAGGTGTTCAATTTTGTGTTAAAAGCAGTAAGGGCAACAAACATACTAATTAAGAGAAATGTCACAATATTTAAAGGCATTTAAGAGAGAGATCAAACACATTTTCCAACTGGAAAAAATAATTCCTTAAAACATCAGACCTATAATTAATAGCTAATATATAATGAGAACAACATGCAGATGTACATTTTTAAACAGGGATATCCTGTTTTTTTGTAATTACAAAAAATAGTTTCCATTAGAGGGAATGAATGTGGGAATGCTGCCTGTAAAGGCCATCTCAGTGTCACAGAAAGCAGCATTTATGTTGCCAACTTTCTTCTCTCCATTCTTTGTCAGGTGATGCTTTCCTGCTCGTCTCATGACCTGAAGAGGGAAAAGTACAAAGCAGAAGTCAGCAGCTGTTATCAGTCTGTAGCTTTATTATAATATTGTTTCCCTGCTGCAGCGCTTACTCTGTTTTTAAAAAACAAGAATATGTGATAAGTAGTTGTGTCTTCTTTCATAAATGAAAGCCTTGATTCCTCCCTGGCCCTCCAGCCTCCTGAAATGCAGAAAACAGGGTCATTACAAACTAAGAATGTGATATCGGATTTCCATATCCAGTGTAATTAACTAATGCCAACAGAATATATTTCTTTACCTGTAAACAGGCTGACTATCACTCCTACACTGACAGAAGTTACAGCTCCAATAAGACAGAAGTAAAGGTAGGAAGGAGAGTGCCAGTTTTCTGCCAGTTGTCTGGTGGTGAGAGAAAATATTACATATTCAATCAAAGATAACCGGAGTGAAATCTCGCACATTTCCATTTATATATGTTCTGTTTAATTTGAGCTCTCCGGCAGAAATTTAGACTCATGATGGAATATATATAATAATTACATTATAGTAGAAAACCTGTTTGAAAAATGTTTTCAGTTAGATAAGAGTTTCTTAACTGTTTCCTAAACAGCAGGGTTGACCACTTTAGTCCAGATTGAAAGATCTTGATAAATACTTGAAGGATTGCCATGAAATCTGGGACAAAGATTCATGCAGGAACAGCTGTTTTGAGCTGAATACTAACGTCAGCATGCTCATTACATGTAAATTGAATGAATGTTCACCATCATAGTTGAAATATTAGCATGTTAACATTTGCTAACTAGCACTAAAGAAAGTAGCCTACACCTAAGGCTGATGAGAATGTCATTAGTTTGGCAGGTAATTGGTTATAAACTTTCCACAGAAAACCACAAATGGGAATGTCATGGTGAGGAAAGGTCAAGGGATCACCAAAGTCAGTGATTCCCAACTTGGGGGTCTCCAAAGCATCAGAAGGGGTCGTGAGGCCTTATTGATTTTAAGGGGTGTAAGACAACTTGAAAATGATGCACAGTAGGCCTATATCTAAGCATATCATGTAATGAAAACTAAATTAAATTTATTTATTAAGTTTAAGTCATTATTTGAGATCTAACCTCCTGAATACAAGCTTTATTCAGAGAGGCTCGTCCTACATTAGAAAAGAGCTAATAGAACAATGAGAAGAA
This sequence comes from Dicentrarchus labrax, assembly GCF_905237075.1. Lineage (NCBI taxonomy): Eukaryota > Metazoa > Chordata > Actinopteri > Moronidae > Dicentrarchus > Dicentrarchus labrax. Next base: position 7,651,121 of record NW_026136724.1, on the reverse strand, counting down.
AAACTGAATCTGTCAAAACAAGGAGCAGTTTAAGTATGTATGATTGTTAGAAATAATAAAAATACACGATAGAGCCAGAGAGTTGTATAACAAGTTCCTAAAATCATCTCTGATGCAATATTCACAAGAAATAACCAGCTCAAAATTCATCCAAATTGTTGGATGAATAACTTCCTGCAGTTATGGTTGGTTATGGTTAAGTTCATTGTACAGTTTATCAGTTGTTCTGTACTGTTATTGCTATGCATTGAAAATAATATGAAACCCATAAAAGTCACGTAGTTTGGGGTCGTCGGTTGACCGACCAATCGTCATTGCCATCCCCAGAGTCGTCTTCTTCTTCTTCTTCTTCTTCTTCTTCTTCTTCATGGCTAAGTGGTCTCATGGTGCTGTCATTTACAATCTTAATTTGTATCCTTCAAAGTTAACAATGCTCGTATTTCTTCTAGGAAAATAATATAAAACCAGCAGAACTGTTCATGCCATCTCATTTCACACTTAACTGCTCCATTGCTCTCACGATAGCTATTTCATTCAATCATTCATCAGAGGAAGTTATACACATACTTGTTATCGCTGTTCTGTAATGGGGCTGTGGTGATGGAGCTTGATTCTGTGGGCAGAGCAGTGGTGGTCCAGTTGAGGCTGTGTGTCGTGGTGAAGTTACAACCTTCAGTGGTCAGTGACAGAGGTCGGGTCATTGTAGGAGGGGAAGGGTACATCAGGGCTTCAAGGCTCACACACAAGGATGCAGCCAACCCTGACACAAGGCCTGACAAAGCTCCCTATAGAAAAACAACCTCACGATCAAAACAGGTATCAGGTAGAACAAAGGTTACGATATTGTAACCCTAGTTCTATTAGGCAGAGCCTTCTACTGATGAGCACCGCCAATCCAACGCTGTATGCCGTGGGCATACGTGTGATTGGAGGAAATCCAGTTGTGGACTCCCCTATGCTTATAAAACTGGGGTTATATTATCATTTTTTGTCAAACTTTAATTTCTGGTTGTAGCATCACAAGTGCCAACATTTGCTATTTTTCTGTATTCTTTAATATCATACTACAACCCATGAGTGAGCACCATAGAACAATAGAAGTAAAGCAGGACAATCAAAAGTTATTTATTATTAGTTATTAAATATTTGCATGAGTTAAAGGAATAACACTAGAAAAAGCAAAAAGACTTACTTTGGAATTGGCTAATGGACAGAGGATACCCAATGTGAACAGGCCAAGTAAAGGACCTCCAATGACCCCACTGACAATGACACCTGCCTGTTTAAGAAGACATGGTTACTGTTTTTGTTTATCCAGAAATTGTGATGCTTGTGTAACAGATCCACTCTACCTGCATCATCCCTCCCATGACTGAGGCCAGTCTACCCATGGTAATGCATAAAACTCCATAAAAGAAACCTGCAACCAAATTGTATCAGAAATAACCTATTAATAATTTAGTTACCAGAGTTATACCTTCACATAGTGCTCATCAGGCAAATCATTCAGCTGACATACACTATAACCTGCAAACAAGGACAATCCACTTACTCAGTCCTTTGGACATCCAGAACAGGTGTTTCTCAGACATGTTAGTGTATGGTTTGATAAAGTCCTCTAGTGTCACTGCAGCCAATGCATTGATGCTGGAAGACACTGTGCTGGGGTTAAATGACAACACAAAAACAAGCAAGAACCATCATATTTATTCACTTAAGTATTTATCAGCTGATGTCAGTTTAGAGTACTGGACACTTATAATCAATTGATATAGACTGCTGATCAAATCAATTACTTCAAATAATATATTGTATCAAAAGATTGTAAGCAATGGTGAGAAAGGAGCTAGGCAATAATATTCCTGTACATACCTTCTGCCTAAAGGTTAACAGTAAACAACATGGCACAGCTTAAAATGCTGTGTGTGTGTGTGAGTTGGATCTGAGGAGTGGAATGACTTTAATGTTGAGTATAAACCTTAGAGAGCCGCTATATACTGATGCAAAAAATAGTCCGGGAAGGCCAGGATAGTCTGTCAACATGTCTATCACCATATATGGCATTAGCTGTAGAGAAGGGATGACAGGGATTTATGTACATGATAAAGAAGCTGACACATTGAAGAAATGGTGACACCATAGCATGTATATTGTAATACACTCATTTCCTTGTGTGTACAGATATACAGTATATGTGTGTGTTGTGTTAAAACACTGACAACCATAACTCTCAGCTGTGCTTCTCTCCATCGTACCTGATCGGGAGCAGAAACCAGTCCGGCTGTCCATGGGTCACAGTTCTTATAGACTGAGTAGAGGCACATTCCTGCAAACACTGAGCCCAACAAGAAGGAGAACAGACCTAACAGGTTGATGTACAGTGCTCTGCAAAAAGAAAGTAACACAAACTTAATACAATCAAAGGCAAAAGACATGTACACAAACATTTATAGTATGGGAAAATGATGATGATTCATGATAAAATGATTCAGTACTGTCAGCATCTAGCCCTGACGCAGTGATTGTGGTGTTGTGGCTGCGGAAAAACATTTGATAGGATCCATGAGCCTATATATTATTGCAGCAAATTAAATTTCGATAAAAAACCCTAATACTGAACCCTCTTCTTCAGCATTGTGACTGAATCCCATGGCGGTGGCAGTCAGAGATTTAGTACATTTACCAGAGGGGGATAAAGAGCATCTATGATCACTATATATATCACTTTACACTGATGATATAATCATATTCATCACAAATCCTCAGATTTCATTGTACAGACTGGTTGAGCTGATACACTCTTATTGATATTCCTCAGTTCCTTCCTACCACATGCATACATTCAAGAAGCCACTACATGCAGATTTGAACTATTTTTAATTACCTATTACCTATGACTCAGTAATACTTATTACTCGGTAATAGAAGAAAATGTAAAACAAAATAATTTATAATTTCCATGAAGTGCAAGACTCTTTGTTTGATCCAGTGTCCTGATAAATTATTAAAATGTGACTCACACTCTGGCATGAGTGATGCTCTTGCAGGAGACGTATCTCTGAACCTGCGATTGGTTAGTCCCATAGACTGTGATATAGCCAAATGTCCCTCCAATGACAGTGGTCCAAAAAGTGTGTCTTCTCTGAGGGTTTATGTCAAAGCTGGTGAAACACAATAAAAACATGGTTTCCAATTCAGTAAATATATAAATATATATATTATAGTCCTGCTTTTTATGGTCAGAGAATAATTTTCTTGCCTGTCCAGAATAGCATCTATTGCTCAAAATTGAGTTGCAATGTTTGAATGAAACTAGTCCTCTCTCGACTTAATATTCAGATTCTTTAAGATACCTACTCCAAAAGGTTGAGTCTCCCTCCTTGTTGTGAATCTGAAATGACGGTTACGACTCCTCCTTGTGAGATCACAGACCTGATGATGACAGCAAGGTAACCTGCAAGCATTACTCCAATCTAGAAGGTAAAATAGGAGATTTGATTACCACACCTACCTGGATTTTTGTATCTGGTTATACCAGTTTGTTGCACTTCAGCTATTTTCCATGGGTTACATATAATGTACTGTATATATACTGTATTATTCCAAAATATGGTTGTTATTACTTTTGAATACTAGTGATACTTTTCCTGCTTTTTCTCGTAGTAAGATACGCTGCTGTGTAAGACACGCTAGTGTTCAGTATATTCACTCTAAGTGAAACAAACCATATCAGCCAGCCAATTTCATCCAGAGGCTTACCTGGAACACATCAGTCCACACCACTGCCTTCAGTCCACCCTGTAACAGTTTAGACCACAGATAGATGCTGCAATGATATCGCCATTCAAATCCAGGTATACAAAGTTTTTCCGTGTCTACAGTACTCACCAATATTTCAATTCCTAAAGTACTTGCTTTGAATGAGCCTGTTGCCATTTAATTATGTTACCTAACTGTACAGAGCAGGACTCATTTAAACTATTTCTTTACTAACCAATGTGCAGTAAAGAGTACAGACAATGCCTGTTGAAATAATTCCACTCCACAGATCCAGATCAGTAACTGAGAGAGAGAGAGAGAGAGAGAGAGAGAGAGAGAGAGAGCAGGATTTAACACAGCAGTCACTAAATGGCACCAAACCAATCAGCCTTAAGTGTAATCATTGTGAACCTGACTGACCAATGTGGACTAAAACCGACCTACCTTGGCTTAAAGCTAGTGCTGGGCCATAAATGACGATTCCAGTGTAGAGGATCTGTGACAGACAGAGAGAAATAATACACACATAAATGACCCTCAGGTGTCAGATTTGCTGTTTTGCCCTCAAGACGTCAAAGCCCCTCATTATGTGTTGACTGACTTCTTACTCACAGTCTGAACAATGAAGAGCACAGTTCCCAGCAGACGTGTCGCTCTGTTGAAACGCAGCTCCAGATACTTGACAGAAGAACATATTGTAAAGGGTTGTTGTCACTTGTTACTGTATGCAAGTGAACCCCATTCATTTATATATCATTTGGTTTCAGACAGTCATATTATGTGAATCAAAGCCACTGAGGATTTTGACATTTGATATTTCCCCTGCTTTCAATCAAGATTTGTGACCAAAGTTGCAATGTCTTGTGAGGAAAAAAGCTGCACTCAGGATGCAGGTTGGGATTTCCCCATCAAACATTAAATAGAACTGTTACTCATCACCTTTTACCGCCGAATCAACTGTAGAAAACTGATCTTTGTTCTGTTTGTAAATCACCACACATGCTCTATGTAGCAGTAGAATGAAACTAAGTACATTTACTCAAGTTCTGTATTAAAATGGATGTACTTAACTTACCTCACTGCATTCATTTGACAGGTGTACTTACTAGTTACTTACTAACTTGTACTTACTAAGATTTTGCATGCTAAAAGTATGAGCTTATGAAATATAATGCAGTGTTATTGTAACCTTTTTCTCAGTCTCCTCGGGTTCCGTCTGATCAACTAGGTTCGGGTAAGTAGATTGGCAGTAGCACTGAAGCATGAGAGCAATTGATCTCCAGCCCACATAACACACAACACAAAATGTGGTATAAATATATATATATTCGAATATTCAATTTTTTCTCAAACATAAAATGTTCAGCCTTACGCTCATTAAATGAAATGCAGTTCTTTCCACATAAATTAAATTCACAGTATGAAATAAAATTAGCTGACCCAGGTAAGTACCGATATAGAAAAAAATTCTTTCCCTCCTGTAATGGGTTCAATTGTCCTTATTTTCCCTGTTTCCGTTGTCTGTTTCAGTTTATTTATTGTCTTTCAGGGTCCTCCAAGGAAAAATAGTTCTTTAGGTTCCCTTGTCAATTTGTTTTTTAGCAAAAGATAAAAAAAATAAACCAAAAACACTGAGATCTCAACTAAATGTGTCACTCTTCAGGACTGAGCCTTGTCCTACCACACTGATGTCCACACTGCGGTCCCGATGAACCAAGAGCCTCCATGCAGCATGGCGGGTGATATGGATCACAGCTGAATTGAAGAACTCGTCCCTCAAAAAACCAGCCAGAATAGTTCAGAAAAACTTGAGGAAACACTCTTTCGGAGTCGCTCCCGTGATAGACTGCACTTCCACCAGGTAAGTATCTCTTCACACTCACTTTCTAACGACAGTTCTATCACAACATTCATCAAAATATCATCGGTTGGCCGCCGAATGAGGACGCTTTGCTCCCCGGTTGCACGAGGTTTTTTCTCTTTTTTTTCTTGTCGCTCACCTTCGCACACACACACACACACACACACACACACACACACACACACACACACACACACAACGCGTAGCACCCAAGTTCCATTGCCAGACGAGAAACAACTAGATGCATTCAAAATATCCTGTAAATTACAGTACTATAAAACTAATCAGGGTTACATTATGGATTAAACGACCCACCAGTATACAATTAAGCATTGAGTACTTTTATTATTGATGCTCCAAGCACATATTGCTACTGTAGTAATACTTACGTACTTAAGGGACATTTTCAATGCAGAACTTTTAATTGTAATGGAGGATGTTTATATTGCAGTATTATATTTACTGTACATATGTAAAGGATATGAATACTTCCCCCACCACTATTATATTTTTTATATTTCTTGATTTTTTTTATTTCATGAAAGGTGAAGTTTTGAGTAGCTTACAGTCCTGCACACAGTCCCATTATGTTTAAAGAAGCAGAAGCTCTGACATATTCTTCTAAAACTCACATTACTTTACCTTTATCTGAGTCCAGTTGGAATTATAACTTTCTTTTTGAATGATGAATTTATCAACTCTCACAGTAGCACAGCCACCTTGTATTTAAACAATAACAGTCAAATATCTAGATCAGTTCACTAGTATTCAGTAGGTAAACAGACTATTTTAAACCATAGAATGCACAATATGATTACTGTACAACCATAACATACAAACACTCATCAGACCAAAACCACACTTACCTCATAAGTGCTGATGAGGGCCAGCCTGTAGAAGACTGGGAGAAAAACCTCAGATATGACCACCATTGCCAATATATAGGCGAGACCAAAATATACAAATATGGCTCCATAGCAGTACACCTACAACACAGGGATATTGTCAGCCAGGAACGTTTTATATGAAATTGTCGAAAACAGAAGGAATCATGTCTTTTCATTCTGAAAGAATATGAATGTGCAATGAAATACCTTCAATCATCAACCAGGGAAACTGCAGTGAGAACAAGTAGAACTTTAATGTAAAACACTGTATCAGCCTTACCTCAGCTGGATTGGACAGCACTGTGATGGATGACATGAAGCTGGCTGTCAGGGACAAGGAGACAGGCAGGGCCGTCAGTCTTCGACCGGCTATGAGAAAGTCCGTGGAGCTTTCTTGGCTCCTGCTGACCCAAGCGTAGTAGAACCCGACGGCAGCGGACACCACCAGCATGAGAGCAAACACCACATAGTCTGCTACCACAAGGGAGCCAGACATCAGAGAGTCCCCTGACATTTTGGTGAGAGTTAGACCCAAACTATAAATAAAACTACTGAGAAAGTTATCCAGACTGTTCAGTGTGGATCACCTTCTAACAAAACACTGCAGGAAATGAAACAAAACAGCCATGACACCATTTATCTCTGTTTATGTTTGTGTTCTTGTCTCAGAATTCCAGACAGGTACATGAAGTGAATATCCAGAGAGTAGGTATTGTTTTCTGGCCACACACAAAGACAATAGTTACTAATTATCTAGAACAGTAGCCATGGTGTTTCTGTAAGGTTTGACATTAGGGATTTAGTCCTTGGGAGCTGATTACAGAGCCTGTTAGGTTTATAGTTTGTTCAGATTTGTTCTTCATAGCTTAGTTAATATGTCAATACTTAGAAATAAGTTACCTTCCTCTAAATATGTTGTTGAGGAATTTCTGTATTTCAAAAACTCATTCCTCGCGTGTTCGTTTTAATGAAGCAATAGGAGAAGATTTAGTTTCCTCAATAATCAGCTTTATTCTTAACACCAGTAGAATGTGCAAAGTTTACAGAGGGTTCAACAACGATTAACCTGACATGCACAAGGTCTGCCAGTTCACGAAGTCTGAGCAACCTCTTGTTCCTAACATCAGTTCTTATATTTTTGCAGATAACACACATAGCACCAGATGGTAGAATCTCCATCCCTCGTCCACTTGGTATCTCAACTCCAAGGATGGTGTTGTTGGGGTAGCCACAACCTGGAACTGGAAGGAGTCCGTCTGGCTCCATCATTGTTTTGTCTGATACTGACCTCAGAGGTCGTGTTTACCGCGATCTCTCCAAAAGAATGTCATGTTATATCTGCAACTACCCACACTCTTCTCCCTTATACTGTGCCTGCTATTCATATTCATTAATAAGTTATAATTCTATAACACATCATGCAAACATCTAATATTCCCTTAACAGCCCTTTATCAATGTAAGCATAATCAATGTAAGTACGAGTAAACATATTTCTATTCTAGTTAATAATCATACAGGTAAAAATATATAGAGTATAAATCACAAATATTGCAACAATGTGAATCACAATAATCTAACCATCACCTACACCACTGGTGGCAATAACATGTCCCAGAAAGCACTTGGAAAAGTCTAAACAAAACTAAGGTAATTACTACTCACACTTTACCGTCACATGTGCTGGGCACCGATTCCTTCTAGGCCTACTAATAATAAAGGGTGTCTTCAAATTCTGATATTATCTAGTAACTCTACTGATTGGTTAAGTATTGAAAACAGCAGCCCCAACAATTTGGTTTCATACAAATCAGACTATGTCTACCAATGTACAGTTTAGTTTTAGTTATACGCTGCTTAAAATATTTTGAACACCATTCTGGCTACTGCATACTGCATATAGTGTGTATATTATATTTTCTATTATATTGATTGATCTTATTTTAAGGTTATGGGAGCTTTTTTGATTAAATGATGTGAAGCAAGCATAATCTGCAGGGGGGTCTGCATTCAGGTTGCAATCTCTCTTGGAGGAGTTCTTCGAATCCCACTGACAGCCTTTGCCTTTAACGTGATATTGGCGAAGAAAAGATGTGTGTGTACGGTAAACAGAGTCACAGTGCTCATTACGCTGGTGGAACCACGTACCACTTCTGCCACACAGTGGTGGGACAACGTCATGACGTATGCTTTTACCATAGCATTAATACTGGCATATCGTGTCAACTCTAATACAAACCACTTTTGAAAAATGTCCCCTTAAGAACATTATCTACCATGGTAAAACAATGAAACAAAAGTTAGGGGCTATGACGTCATATCCTATCAGTCAGGATGGCCGAGCGGTCTAAGGCGCTGCGTTCAGGTCGCAGTCTCCTCTGGAGGCGTGGGTTCGAATCCCACTTCTGACATGAAATATTTTTTCATTGGAGCAGTTTCCTTGTGGTCAAAAGAAGAACAATATTATTATTATGGAATGATAATTTATTATTAAAATAATCAGTAATTTAAATAAAGTTAAAAGCAGAAAAAAGTTTCTTCCATGTCTATTAATGCAAACACACACTGTAACTTGTCCTGTGAATATTAGTTTATTAGAGTCCTTGAGAAAGACAAACCATAATACAATGTAACTATCAAACATGACAAATGTAGCTGTAAGGCTGCTCATCTTCAGGACAGTAAACTGTCTTTGATGGTCCTGCTGGAGCTGATGAAGGGGACATCTGGGGCTGCTCATCCACACTGGAAATGGATGAAGGCAGAAAAGGTGCAATAAGACTTAATTGCCCAACAAACGGAGTGTTCATCAATATATGAATTCTGATAATAACATGAAATAAATGTATATTTATCCTTTTAAATGAGAGGGTTCATAGTGCTCACTGTCTCCTCTTCCCGTCTCCTCTGGACTCCTCTTCCTGAAGGACAAATGTCAAAGTTGTGTCAACTATCAATGTGTGAACTATCAAATAGTATAGAAATCCTCATAAAACATATCCAATCCAACTTTATTTGTTAAGCACTTTAAAAACAACCAAAGTTGACCAAAGTGCTGTACAGGAGAATAAATAAGACATCATAGAATGAATGTATATTTACCTTTTTAGAGAAGAGGGTTCACAGTGCTGGCTGTCCTGTCTCCTCGCCTCTTGTCTCATCTGGTCTTTTTCTTGATTCCTCTTCCTGTTGTTTTCTCTTCTGTCTCTAAAAGACAAATGTCAGATAAGGAAGTTAATAATGAATAAAACAACATCAGCAGCCAGAAGAACTGTCCATCTGTAGAGGATGAGAAAACAGATGATAATAAAATAGATAAAAATGTATATGTATCTTTTTTAAGAGAGCGTTTACAAAGTATGCTTTCTCCTTTCCTCGTCTCTTCTGGACTCCTCTTCCTGAAGGACAAATGAAAAATAATAACTTCATCAAAATGAGAATTAATTACTACTTCACAATGTATTTAGGTGCTCTGATTACATGTTTTAAAATAAATGTTATAACTATTGCTGTCTGATGTCTCATACTTCTTCTAAAAGTTAGAATGTAATTTCATATTGTTTTAAGGTTTACTGGACACAGTTAGCTGAGCCACAGTTTATTTGCCATAACCATAAACTTCTGATTTTGAATTGAATTTTCATCGGAATCATCTGATAATATTATACATGTGTGGCCACAGGTTGAGTTATACATATAACAGTGATATAGCCACTGACTGAAACTGAATACATGTTTGTATTAGCTATGCAATGATAATGAGAGTAATGTGTATTCTTTTCCGCTTCAACAATCCAGTCAGTTCAGTTACCATTCTTCCCATGGTTATTCCCTTTCCAGGCAATGTATTTTCTTATCCTCTCTTGGACACTCCCTCACCGTTTATTCAATCAAGACAATTCCCTCTGCAGTCTTCAAGTCCATCCTCACACCTACATAATCTCATCTGTGCCATGACTGGGTTATTATTTGAACAATGTTTGAGCTAGGCTCAAATGATCCTGCTTTATGAATAAATCATACAATATAAATAAGTAGCCCAATTAATCCGTATTATCTTGTTAGTCTCTCCTAGAACACGGCTACACAACATCAAAGAGGGAAATATCTATTTTGATAATGACGAGCATTGATTGGCATTTATGCCTGTTGTAGTAAACAGCATAACAATTATTTCTTCAGTAACTCATAATAACATCAATACAGTATTGTAGTGCAAATCAAGTCTTGTGTGAATCCAGTCCTTGGCTCAATACACATACTAATGTTTGGATGCAGCTCCTCAGCATTTCATTGAGGATAGCAGTGTGGCTCTAGGGATAGCGATGCTGGTCTGCTGATTGGTCTTTCCAGACTGAGATAGTTCTACAACTATTGGATGGATTGCCATTCAATTTTCACGTGGACATTCATGTTCCCCAGAGGATAAATATTTCTGAATATGGTGATCCCGACTCCACAAACAGGTCAACATTTTCACGTATTCAGTGTTATATCTCAATATCTACATTATGGATTGAGACAAAATTTATTGCAGACATTCATGGTTCCCAGATGATGCGTCCTAATGACTATAGTGATCCACTAACACTAACACTAAACAGGATCAGATAGCCTAGCATTCTTGGTATATTATTTCTCTTAATATACCTCTGATTGAGACAAACACCTCTCTGATAAGCTGATAAACACTTTGGATATTAGATCACAGATTTGATTCATGTCTTTCATAATGTGGGTTAAGTGGTAATACAGGACACAGAGACCATGAAAACTGTGTGTCATGTTGCTTATTACTTTCAAGAGCAGAAGTCTGTTCACTGTTCAGTGACAATAAAAACACTGTTTGTTGTTGTTTTTGTGCTCAAATGTTAAATGAAGTTCTATCAAGAGCTTGGTTAGAATGTTGAGAAGCTCGCACACGCCATGAGAATGTTCATTATTCTAGAATGCTGACACAATAATGAACATCTTGGTTGGAATCTGCAAAAACCTCATTTGCATCTGACAACCTGAACCGAGTACTATCTCTTTGTCTTGTGAGAACAAACCCTTCAAACTATTGCAAAATACAACATCAATCTACATCTACGGATTCAACTTCAACAACAACTATATCAGAAAGTGTTACAATTCTGAAACTCCAGTACAGTTTCAAGTTGAACTCCAACTGTACAACTATCTTCTCTGCCACTGCTGTATCTTCACTGTGTCGACATGGACAGAAGATCTGGTACAAGAAACTTGGTAAGATTTTCTCATTTGACCCGGGCAGACTTTATTTAGCCCTCTCTAGCCCAGCAGACTTTTTCTTCTTGTTTTGTCAAAAGCATCAGTAAAACCTATTAAATCATTTGCTTGCAAGCAGATTAATATCCATACAGCTTGTTATGTTATGATATCCAGTAAGCCACACTGAGAAATACCTCTGATATCTTTTGAACATTAATAGCAAGGGATCATTTTATAATTGTAGTTGGGTTTCTTAGGCAAAAATGTGCCATATTTCTTCTCTCAGGATACCAAAACAGCTGCTATCAGTGTCGATTATAAATGGAAAAAAGTAGCCGTGCATGTGTGTAAGCCATGACCCAAACCTTACTTTAAGTTCCACCAAAATAATGTAAAAACACATTCACTAATTCACACTGAAAATAAATGTGGCAGCATGTCTTTGGTCTTTGGTAATAAGGTAATAAATTCATTTTTAATAGTCTATGGTCTAAGCAATGTTTAGTCTTCATAGAATATGTGTGTTGTTGCTCTCTGTTGAGGACTGCCCCAAGGAGTGTGGTCCTTACAGTAGATTTATCTGTGAGTTAGTGCACAGGTTGAGTTTCTCTGTGAATGCCATCACAAGACTTTACTCTGTGTAACACGCATGTTTCTGTCTTTCAGTCATTTGGCCCAGCGCATGTTGGTGCAGTCTCTTCCCAGCAGCACCCTGACTCCATCGTGCAGGGACTCAGAGAGGCCTTGTTCTCTGCTATCACTCAGATAAAGGGTCTTGAAGTCGAAAATAAAGCCCTGAAAGAGCAGGCTGGCCTGATGGAAAGCAGGCAGGTGGAGGTGAGCCAGCTCCAAGAGGAGCTGAAACAAAAAGATGACCTCCTCAAAAGAGAAATCAAGAAAAGGCGGGCCAGAACCAGAGCCCATGTGGACACCTTGGTCCTGCTGACTCAGAAAGAGAAAGAGCTGAAGACGAGTGAAGAGGAGTGGAGGAGAACATGTGACGTTCTGGAGGCGAGCCTCATCTCTAAGACCAACCAGCTTCAGGTTCGCTGCCTCATCTCATAATATTTCTTCAGAATGGTGACTTTGATTGTTAAAGCTGGTTTTAGATTGATTCAGAAAAAAGAATAAATACTGTTTTTGTCTTTTCAGAATCTCACTTTGAACAAAAAGAAGCAGAAGCAGAAGCAGTGGGTGAAAAAAGTGAAGAAGGAGCAGGAAGAGGACACAGTGAAAGAGGAGGAACAGGATGAGAATGAGAACAAGAATGAGAGCAAGAAAGAGAAAGAAATGATGGAAAAGGAAAGAAAGAACAATGGGAAAGAAAGGGGGAAAAGCAAAGCAATATGGGAAAGAAAGGTGGGGCAGAAAGAAAAAGCAAGTGTGGGAAAGAAAGGATGGAAAAGGAAAAGAAAGAAAAAACAAAGCAATATGGGAAAGAAAGGATGGAAAAGGAACAGAAAGAAAAAGCCAAGCAATATGGGAAAGAAAGGATGGAAAGGAAAAAGGAAAGAAGAAAAACAAAGCAAAATGGAAAGAAAGGAGAAAGACGGAGATGAAAAGGAGTGAAGAGAAAGACATGAATGATAAAAAGAGTCAAAAAAGAGGTGGAGTAACAAGCAGACGATGGGTGCAGACTGACAGGCACCAGTACAGAGGAAGAAACTGCTGGTTTAACTCCAGTCTGACACCAGCAGGAGATGCTTTCTACTGAACCCCCCCACCTTCTACTCCCTCCCTACCTTACCCTCTCCCCCTTTCCTACCCCATCCCTCTTCCCCTTTCCCCATCCCTCTTCCCCTTTCCCCATCCCTCTTCCCCTTTCCCCTTCCCTATCCTTTACCCCTCTCCCCCCTTACCCTACCCCCTCTACCCCCTAACCCTACCCCCTCTCCCCCTTTACCCTACCCCCTCCTCCCTTACCTAACACACACAGTCTTTTCTTGTGATTGTAGATGGTTCAATACATTTCTATCGAGCTGAACTACTTCTTTCGTTTGTTTCCATTTTTTTTTCGTCTTTGTCTGGTGACAGTCGGTCAGAAACAGCTGGATAGATCCAGTTCCTAAGGGCCTTAAATTGATACTTAACTCGCAGGAATCTTTAGAGACAAAGTCAGATAAATATTTCATATGCAACACCCACAGTCCATCACAACCCATCTCTCCACAAGATTTCTCCACTCCTCTGATGGTACCTACAGAATTGTTCATGTGCACATACACTCTCTGTTGTGATGTGGAGAGTTAGATAAATCAGTATGACGAGGATGGGCAAATGAACTTGAAATTGATAATAAGGTAACTCTGACAAAAATAAAACAAGTCAAAGTAAAATAAAGTTTTTGAAAATAAAAACTAAACAACGTTAATATGGAAACGACAGTTCAAACTGAAGGTTTACAGTATGGCATTGTCTGTCTATTGATCGGTCCACCAAAAACTACTGGATGGATAGACATTTGGTGCAGACATTTATAGCCCTGTAGGGATGTGCAGTTTATGACTAAATAACTGTATAACTATTAGGATTTTCTGTTAGTGGAATAGGGTCAACATTATAACTGCTAAACATCAGCATGTTAGCATTGCCAATGATAGCATGTATGTTGCATTAGTTCAAGCACCAGTGTGCCTACTACAGCCTCACGTGCAGCATGGCTGTAGACTTTTAGTCTTGTTGACAATATTGTAGGAACGAATTTGTGATTTGCAGGGATGAAACAAAACAAGAAGCCAAACCTAAGCTTTTATCTGACAGTAAACGTGGAAAGAAGCTGTCAAATGTTACTTTCTTGGTTTTATTTCTTCCAAGAGCCAGAAATACCTTTGACACTCTTTACACATATGCCACCTTCACATCATATGGGATGGGTGGTAGAGATGGGAAAGGTTCTCATGTTAACAGTTGTATTATTACAGAGTTGGCTGTGTGAGGATTAAATATACTGTACGACGAAAACAACACCATATCCATAAAAAGGTTTAATTACATTGAAAAACATGAACTCCTTCTTAAACTGCATATTTCAGTCATTTACATATTTACTCATTCAGATTGCAGGTGAATGAAACCAATGTAACAATTTTTGAAAATTCTAAATGCTATACAAGAAAATGAAACCCAATTCGTAACAACACTTTATAAATATAATAGTGACGGTACATGTTAAAGGACAGTTGGTCAATGAAGCATTTTACAGAGCAGATCCTCTGCAGTTTACAGCAATTTCATGTTGATTAGCCATTTAAGGAAGACATACGAGCAGACTGACGGAAAATGGCAAGCAGTAACAGGGGGAAAAAGAAAAAGATGAAGGTGTGCAATTACTACACAATGTGAAGTCGGCCAGGAGAGAAGTCATTTCACACCCAGAGAGACGAGCTTTTGAAGTGTATGACTGAGAGAGAGTGTGCAAGAACTTGTGTGTGTGTCTGTGTGTTTGTTGTATCCACTGTGGTGTGTAGAAGAAAGTACCAGGTGAGTTGACATCCCAACTTCCTACATCACCAGTCTCAGAGGGTTAGGTTCACTGGCTGAGTCTAGCCGTTTGTGAAAAGTACGACAATGCAATAAAATGGAAAATGACATAATGATGGGTTAAGGTCAGGGATTATTATTCTTTGGCATAGGCAGTAAAGGGTTCCTGAGTTAATTACTGGTTTAATGCACCACCCGGTGGGCACGCTAAGTGGTCTAAATCCAATGCACCCAAGATGATGCGTGACCAACAGGTGCACACTGGGTCTGGCTAAATGGTGAAATGCTCATGATTGGATCCTCGTCAGCATTCACGTTCATTGAAGAAATGGCTGACTGGTTATAGTGGGGAGAGAGGGTTGGGGGACTGGTTATAGTGGGACGGAGAGACTGAGGGCACTGGTTATAGTGGGACAGAGAGACTGAGGGGACTGGTTATAGTGGCAGAGACTGAGGGGACTGGTTATAGTGGGACAGAGACTGAGGGGAATGGTTATAGTGGACAAGAGACTGAGGGGACTGGTTCAGTGGGACAGACAGACTGAGGGGACTGGTTATAGTGGGACAGAGAGACTGAGGGCACTGGTTATAGTGGGACAGACAGACTGAGGGGACTGGTTATAGTGGGACAGACAGACTGAGGGGACTGGTTATAGTGGGACAGACAGACTGAGGGGACTGGTTATAGTGGGACGGAAACCTGTGCTCACATATTTAGCTTTAATATGTGTGTTTGTGGCAGTTTTTATTTTTTCTAAATATCCGTGTTGTCTGCCTTGGTGATGTTTTGTTCTGCTAAAGTGCCAGCTTATTTAATTTCTGTAGCCTAATAATGATTGTTTCCCTTTACTGCAGTGTCTGCAGCTCTTGTTTGGTCATTATTTTTTAATTTAGTTGTGTCCTCGTTTCTGGTTCATTTGAGTAAGGCTACACTAAGAAGGGCAGTTGTATAATTGATAATCAGTTGTATGCAGAGGCTGCTGAATGTTCTTTAATTTAATTAAGTCTATCATATAAAATTGTTCCTTATTCTTCCTCCACCCTCTTGAAAATGTAGGGTTTACTTATTAACTATTTTTACTTTAAATTATTTTCTTTAAAGTAACAGCACTTACTTCTAGTTGTCTTCTTTTTAATTCAACTTACTATTATTACTATATTACTACTGCATAACGTTTGTGATTTCCTTTCTTATTTATGTATGATTTTCATTAATTTAAATTATTTATTCATTATTTAATGAAACAAGCAATTTAGATGAATTTTTGGGAACTTTTTACACAATTCTCTGTATAATGTTTTCTTTATTTGAACAATAATACCTGTTATTGTTCTATTAGCTCATTGGTTGTTTTCACTTTTCTAATTCAGGACAAGGCTGTTTAGCAGAGTGAAGGTCCTGTGTAGCTTGGGTTCATGTTTTCACCATGCCCTTATTCTCAAAATATTTTGAAATGTATATCTTGATTAAAAATCTATCTTCACATTATAATGTAATAGTTCCCATTATAACAAACTTTCAATCTACAATACAGTATGTATTCTATGTAACTGTACATATTCCTTGTAAATCAAATGCATTTTTCCTTTTATTTCTTCCTTTAGTGCTCCTTGTATATAATTTGTTTTAAGGCATTAATTATTATTAATAATAATAATAATAATAATATTAATTAGTATTGTTATTATTTTAATATCTGTTTATACATTTTCTGTGTATGTGGCATGGAGCGGACTACAACTGCATTTGGCTCTGGAGCCAAGAGTATGTGACTCTGGGCTTTTATTATTCTTTGAAGAGATTAAGTATAAAAACTTTTAAAATACAGAGACAGGCAGATTTCCCTGGAACATAATAGTGAATTCTGTAAGAATAAAAACCTTTATTATGCAAGACTTCTACTGTTCATACACACTTCATCATCCAGTTATATTGCACTGATGCAAATAGAGATTCATATTCATACTAAAGTTCCCCCATTTCATACTGTTATAAAAATGACCATTCTACTTTAGCTTACTGCTAACTTTTGTACTTGTAACATGCAGTCACTGTGGACGTTCTGATGACTGGTTTTACAGAACAGATCATATTAAATACCCTGGTTGGTTTCTCCATATGTCTATTAATGCAAACACACACTGTAACTTGTCCTGTGAATATTAGTTTATTAGAGTCCTTGAGAAAGACAAACCATGCTACAATGTAACTATCAAACATGACAAATGTAGCTGTAAGGCTGCTCATCTTCAGGACAGTAAACTGTCTTTGATGGTCCTGCTGGAGCTGATGAAGGGGACATCTGGGGCCGCTCGTCCACACTGTCCACACCGATTCCTTCTAGGCCTACTAATAAAGAAGGGTGTCTTCAAATTATGATATGATCTAGTAACTCTACTGATTGGTTAAGTATTGAAAACAGCAGCCCCAACAATTTGGTTTCATACAAATCAGACTATGTCTACCAATGTACATGTAACCCACTGGACGTGCTGAAGCCTCCCTACACACCCAGAGACTCTGCGTTGTGTTCATGGTTGTGATAGGGTGTATGCGCGGGGAGGGAAGAGAAGCACTGGAGACAGGAGTTCTGGATTGTGGCTGAGACCTGGAGACACTTTATTGGCACACATTGAGAGCTTTCACCTCTGGTCCTCTACACTGGCTGCTGGCTCCGTCACCCTTACAGGACAATGAATGAAAACATTTTTTATAATTTTTTCTTAAAAACTATATTCTAGTGCAAATAAACAAACATATGGTGTCAAAATAACACTCTACAACTGGAAATGATAAATTACAGGAAGTGGAAATTACCCACACCGAAATGTAAACTAACATATAAATGAACACATCAGATGAACATAGTGACCGGATGGGTGATTTTAGTTGAGATATTTTAGAAGGATGCAGGCCGCCACTAACACTGCTTACCTTACAGTAAATGCATGAAAACATTTAACCAAGACGGCGTCCCGCACAGCATGAATAACCCAACTACGGTGTCACGTAAGGGACAAACTTCAACCTTTGCTGTATTCACAGAAGAATAGAGGGCGCAACAGTGTCACCCTGTGGAGTATTTAGGCTACTACCTTACATACGGTTTAGTTTTAGTTATACACCATTCTGGCTACTGCATACTGCATATAGTGTGTATATTATATTTTCTATTATATTGATTGATCTTATTTTAAGGTTATGGGAGCTTTTTTGATTAAATGATGTGAAGCAAGCATAATCTGCAGGGGGGTCTGCATTCAGGTTGCAATCTCTCTTGGAGGAGCTCTTTGAATCCCCCTGACAGCTTTGCCTTTAACGTGATATTGGCGAAGAAAAGATGTGTGTGTACGGTAAACAGAGTCACAGTGCTCATTACGCTGGTGGAACCACGTACCACTTCTGCCACACAGTGGTGGGACAACGTCATGACGTATGCTTTTACCATAGCATTAATACTGGCATATCGTGTCAACTCTAATACAAACCACTTTTGAAAAATGTCCCCTTAAGAACATTATCTACCATGGTAAAACAATGAAACAAAACTTAGGGGCTATGACGTCATGTCCTATCAGTCAGGATGGCCGAGCGGTCTAAGGCGCTGCGTTCAGGTCGCAGTCTCCTCTGGAGGCGTGGGTTCGAATCCCACTTCTGACATGAAATTTTTCATTGGAGCAGTTTCCTTGTGGTCAAAAGAAGAAAAATATTATTATTAAAGAATGATAATTTATTATTAAAATAATCAGTAATTTAAATAAAGATAGAAGCAGAAAAAAATCAGTTTCTTCCATGTCTATTAATGCAGACACACACACTGTAACTTGTCCTGTGAATATTAGTTTATTAGAGTCCTTGAGAAAGACAAACCATGCTACAATGTAACTATCAAACATGACAAATGTAGCTGTAAGGCTGCTCATCTTCAGGACAGTAAACTGTCTTTGATGGTCCTGCTGGAGCTGATGAAGGGGACATCTGGGGCCGCTCGTCCACACTGGAAATGGATGAAGGCAGAAAAGGTGCAATAAGACTTAATTGCCCAACAAACGGAGTGTTCATCAATATATGAGTTCTGATAATAACATGAAATAAATGTATATTTATCCTTTTAAATGAGAGGGTTCACAGTGCTCGCTGTCTCCTCTTCCCGTCTCCTCTAGACTCCTCTTCCTGAAGGACAAATGTCAAAGTTGTGTCAACTATCAATTAGTAAAGAAATCCTCATAAAACATATAATGAATGTATATTTACCTTTTTAGAGAAGAGGGTTCACAGTGCTTGCTGTCCTGTCTCCTCCCTCTTGTCTCATCTGTCTTTTATCCTTTCTTTTTTCCTCTTCTGTCTTAAAAGACGATGTCCGTGGTTAATTTTTCATAAAACAACATCAGCATTCAGAAGAACTGTCCATCTGTAGAGGGGGAAAAAAAAAAAAAAAAAAAAAAAAAAAAAAATGTATTCCTCCTTTTTTAGGAGAAGGTTCTAATGTATTGTATGCCATCTCCTTTTTCTGGACTCCTCTTCTCTTCCTGAAGGACAAATGACAGATAATAACTTCATCAAAATAAGAATTATTGATCAGTATAGAAAGAAACAACGTATGATTTGTCCTCTCTTTGTCTCGTCTGGTGTTGTTCTTGTTTCCTCTTCATGTCGTTTCCTCTCTTCTCTCTGAAAGATGTCTCCGTTCCTCGTCTCATCCAGACTCTCTTTCTGAAAGACAAACTGCAGAGAAGTGTGAACAACAGCTAATAACAATAAGATAAATAGTAGAAATATTGATCAGTCTGAAATTCTGATAAGATAAAATAAATATAGTAAACTAAAATATTATTTTAAATAGATTTTAATGGGAGAGTTGGTCATGAATGTTGTCTCCTCTGCTCTCTTCCCCTCCCCTCTCCTCTCCTCTCCTTTCTCTTGAAGGCTAAAAGCAGACAGGGAATGATAACAGTCAGTACCTTTGTTTTTATCTTTGATGTTTTCTGGTTACTGGATTACATTACAGCTACTGTCACATGTTTTCACTGGCTGACATTAACAGTAACATTAACTCTAGTTTATTATTGCTCCATACTGTAGGATTTAATAAGAGCTACTACACCAGAAACACATTTAGATTGATTGTAAAGAACAAATGACCTGTTTGTTCACTCTTGGTGACGTTTCAGCCTTCCTTTAAAATAAAATCACAGCATTCTTCACAACACCCAAGTGTTTTCCTCTCTGTCCACCGCTGGCTGGTCTGGTTAACCGGGAGAGAGGCCCAGAATGGATTGATATCTTCACTGGCCTCTATCTGGCTGTTCTAGCCTGTTCTCCCTTGTCGACCTGCCTGCCTTTGGTGGATCAGCAGTGTTGTGACATCTGAAGCTTGCGATGGTAGTGATGAGTCATATTCATTATATAATGTGGGTGGGGTAAACCCTGGATAAAGAGAGCTCCTATCTCTAGAGATCCTCATAGCTCTCTCACAGTTGCCACCATGTCAGACACACAGGCCAGCACCAAGAAATAAAGAAAAGTGCAAGACGCACCAAAAACACTGACCTGTGTGCCACAACCATGGTGAAAGAAACTATTTACAAATGTACAATAACCCCTCAGTCAACCCTGCTCTTCATATGGGGCAGTATGTCTATATGGGCCCCCGGTGCAAGACGCTACCAGGGGCTGTCGCTATCCCTGCCAGACGCAAAGACCAGTTCTCAGGGGTCACAGTAATCCAGCTGGTTAACCTGCCAGATCCTGAATCCACAGAGGACCAAAAGCTGCAGCACAGCAAAGGACCATCACAGTCTTAAACATTTCTTTGGTGGTGACTGGCTGCTGCTCTCCTCTGTACGTTTCCTCTTCCCCTGTCTGACAGTCTCTGCATACTGTGCATACTTTTTGATGAACCGACAGAGGACCGACATGACAATGTTTCCATCTTTGCTGTAATCCGTCACTCTCCAGAGGTTGGACACCTCAGTTCCCTCAGAGCTGTACACGGTGGAGATGACTCTGGTGATAGTTCCGTGATTAAGCCACAAGCTGAAGACATGATTTCTGTGGTCGGCCTTAATGGCTCTGAGCTCCAACTTGTCAGGAATAACGGGAGTCAGAATATTTGGAGTAGGAGAGCGGGAGCCTACAGTAAGTGCTAGTATCCCTGGTGCATCCGTTAAAGGAGATGGCACAGTGTTCTCCCTAGAGTTCTGCTTGATCCCGTCAAAGGGGTTGTACGTCTGTTCTGCACGGAAGAGTCCTTTGTAGTGAACCAAAGGGAACTTCTTTGAACCTGTGATGAGGCTGTGATACAGGCTGATGATGTACTTGCTCATGGAGTCCATATTGCTCTTTTTCAGAGGACGGTTCCTCAAGTTTGTAAGAACCATCTGAAGGACACGTCCCGGCCTCGGCAGGTCGACTAAATGGAGAGAAAAAGAGTCACATTAGCCATGAGATATGACATTGATATTTGCATCGGAAAAATGTTACAAATAGTTTCAGAAATTATTCATTAGCTGCATTTGAATTAAAAACCTATGGGTAGCTTGAAACAAAATGTATATTTCTAAATATATGTTGACTTCTGTAGAGACTTCAGAGTGAACAACGTGTGATACATTATTTCAAATTACAATATTTATCTCTGACTTATGGAACAACATGACAGTATGAGGGGCTTTATTGACCAACAAGGCAATTAGTCAAATTCAGTTCAATTCATGCTTTACTGGCATAGGGAAACAGGCGTTTACATTGCCAGAGCAAGTGATGAGCTCCATATAGGGGAGAGTGGGGTAAGATGAGCCATTTTTCATATTTAGGATCACTACATCAAGGCAATCATAGTTTTGTCGCTAACTAATAAATTATCTGCATATATTTCAGGATGTTGTGCATCCCTTCAAACAAACAGAATGAGTGTAAACATAACTGTTTCGATAATATAGCATGTCCAAAAAAAGTGGTCTCGTACAACTAACTTACCCTTTGGCTCAACTTACCCCACTCTCCCTTATATATATATATAGATTAGTAAAACTATCATTTAAAATAAAATAATAGATTCTATATATTCTAGGTTGACCATACTGACGTCAGACGTCAATCCCACACTAGTTCCATTATCTTACGTCGTTTCCATGGCGCGTGCAATATAGACAACTTAGCATTTTATAAAAAATGACCCAGTCGCCATCTTTGTCCTATAATTTACTGTTATCTCTAAGACACCTGTGCCCCCCCTCAAAATGGATGCGTTTCTCAATCACTACACTAATATTCAGACACTTTCCACCTGACATGTGCACATTTATAAAATGTTATCATCTGCAATCATTTTACTGTGAAATAACAGGTGAAACTCAGGTGTGAGGTGGCCTGGGGAAATAAGTTCACCCAAACACAATGGAATAACTCATATTTATAATATAATATATAATATTTAACCTGTATTATTACATAAGGCACAAGATAATATATATTTAGGCTTCATTTAATAATCAGCCTCTATAGAGAAATGAAGCTAATATGTGATGAACTATATTTTACCATAGCGTTCATCCAGCACTCTGACGATGCCTACAGTCAGCACGTATTTCTCACGGCGTAACCTAGTGGAGGCCATTTCACTGTCCAACAGTTCCGCACTGGAAGAGTTTCACTTTTACAAGAGTTCAGCTGCTGTCCGTCTGTCAGCGCTCAGGTGCAGAATGAAGGTAGAATTTACTCAACACGTCAGTCCCCATCATCATGACCTCAGTGACACGTTAATAGTTTTTATTTAATTCGAGCAGTTGCCAATTTATATTTAAAGTAGGCCTTTCCCGTTGTTAAAACAACATACACCTTGTTCTTACATGTAAACTGAATCCATTCATTTTGAGCCGTTGGGATCTGAGGATTTGTGATGGACAATTTTTCACCATTCTTTGTGCAAATAGAGCAAATTATTAATTAACTAATCGAAGAAATAATCTGCACATAATATTTAAAATAATCGCTGTTCAGTTATAGTTCCATTATTTTCACTCTTTTGTAAATTATTGCTTTTTGTATAAGGTATTTTACACCCTTATTTAAATAATAAGTACTTACTGTTGTTGTTATTATTATAGGGCTGAATTATTTTTATTGTCAATTCATCTGCACATTATTTTCCCAAATATCTGAATCCATTAGTGGTTTGGTTCATAAAATGTTGGAAAATAACAAAAAGCGCCCATCACATTTCCCCAGAGCGCATGGTAACGTCTTCAAATGTCCAGCTTTATCCTATAAAGTTATTCAGTTTGCAAATATAAAAAAACAGAAAATCTAATTGTAAAAGTAGTTGCTGATTAATTTTCTGTTGACTGACAATCGTCTCAGCTTTAGGCTATTACTATCGGGTCCAGTCCAGTTGCCTTATGTAGAAATACTGAAATGTGGAGTTTTGATTATAAATTATTTAAAAACATTTATGTATTAACTTTGCGTTTAACGACCAATATTTATTTATTTCAAGGTATAAAGGTTTCTCTCTTGTAATTTTACAACACAGTAAGTTGTAAGTCTTTTTATGCTACACACATAGACACACACACACACACACACACACACACACACACATGTAAAGGCTACAAATATTTAAGTTCATTCCAGTGTACGGTGGTTAATTTTGATGTTTTTAATACAAATATTTTAATTAGATTAGAATAAAATCCAAAGGAAGTAATGGTAATTAAATAATTGTATTAATCATTACATTATTTATTAATTTCAGAATTTGTAGCCGTAAGTCGTTTTTCGTTCTCTACACCTCTGGGCTACCTTGTTACTTTTTCAAACATTAAAACAGACATTTTTACACGCTCGACCAAAGTAAAAATGACACGAAAAGTCTAAACATAAAATAATGTAAACATGGACATAACTGCCGCTGTAATACAGATGCTCATGGGGAGATATTCGGGCTTTAGGTGATAAACATGTGAACTGCACACATCTTGTCAAAGTCTCACTGACTTTCATTTTTCCACAGTGGTTGTGTGCCCGTTGATTGGTCAGTGCGGGCTCGTTGGGGCGCTTGTGGGTTGAATGAGATTGAAATGAGAGGCGGGGCTTGTCAAACAACCGGATAGATATTAGTGGCTGTGATTGAGCGCGTGGGCTAATGAACATCAGAGGGGCCACCGGCACGTCGCTGTCCTCCTCTCCTCCCGGTACCGTTTACTGTCTCTGGGAGAAACAGCGGACTGAGGCTGGAACTGAGGCTGGAACTGAGGCTGGAACTGAGGCTACTCTGTAACAATGTTTGACTTGAAGAAGAGGAACAGTTTGACTCTGAACAGCCGCGACACGGAGGAGTTCAGACGAGTGGCGGTCAGACGGAAGGTCAAAGGTGCTGCGGTGGACTGCCACAGCGCACAGACAGGTGAGCTACCTTTCATTTAACACCAACGCTTTAGTCCACATTTATTATACATGTTCAGTTTATCTCTGTTGCCTGTGTCTCCATATGGGTCGGTATATATTAAGGTATGAACCAATAAGGCCATAATGTATTAATTCCAAAGTAAATAAATCTACAGAAAGATAGTAGTCCTATTGGCTCCAATGTTTTCTTCATTCAGTGTAGATTATATAGCAAATGCAGAACCCCAATTGTAGCCTAAAATGCTTTAAATGTGTCCAGTCACCATAAGGCTAGTGGTTCATACGAATGGGTGTGAATTACTGTTACACTGTTCAAACATAATCTGATTATTTTTCAATATGTCAGGAAAATCAACAGTGGAAACACCCAGGAAGAGGGTGACCAGGGCAGCACTATGTGTGTATGTGTGTGTGTGTGTGTGTGTGTACACAATTTGTTAGGCATAGTTGGCTGGCGGCCTCTTAGATTGTTGGATTACTGCACTGAAATCTCTTTCCCCTGATTCAGCCTGGACTTTGCCTGTGTGTCTTGAGACCAGCATTTGTCAATCCCTCACACACACACAAACACACACACACAGACACACACAAAGCCACTCTGTTCCCCCATTAAGGTCGTACTATCTGTTTAAAATAGAGAAGAACGTTTGCGCCTATGGTACTGTCAGATGCAGGATTCTACAGTGCCATCCATCCCTTTATATAATGCAAATGATTCCTTGGCTTGATGTCAGGCTTGTTGAAACAACCACACGTGCAAAATATAGCTTTTAAATAGTTATTCATTTTTAAGATGAATACATCATTTACTTTTTTGCTGTTAAAACTGCTAAAATCTCAACTGAGAGGCTAGAAATTGATACACATGGTAGTGCCTTTTTGGAGTCAGTTCAAAAATAGTTGAAACATTAAAGGGATTGTTTTATGTTTAAGTTTAAAGAGATGTATTCACCCTTTTTTCCAGAGAGCTAGAAATTTGCTAGAAAGATTTGCCTACCAGCTGCTCTAAATCTCACTTAATAAAATGTTCTTTTTAAACCCAAAGTGTAAAAACTAGAGACGTCTGAATGGTTTTATTGTTTTTCTTTGGTTACATCAGAGTGATACATCACATTTTCCCAGTTAACCTATCATTCATCATATGAATAAGTGAAGCTTATAAATGAATTTTTGAACCAGGACCTCATATTTGAATCAAGTCGGTCAGATTTTGTAGCTACGGCTGTTTAATGTGTCGGATAATCAAAATTGAAGTACGCAAAATTATTGTAACAGACCCCGTCTCTGGATCAGGACATCCCTATTAAAAAACATGTTGTAGTTTTATGGGGTGTGATGTGCAGGACTAATTCTTGGCTGGAAGCTGTTACTTCTGACCAGCAGAGAAATATCAATAAGCGTGTTGCTGAACTATTTCTATAAGAATGATACTTTTGAATAACTGTCGCCTTTATAGCCTTCAACATGCATCTTTCTCTCAAGCTTTTGTGCTCCACCTAGAGATTGTTGCTGTCTTAAAACTACAGAACTCTGTGGTAGTGATGCTCTGTTTGTGTTGTCAAGCATTGAACGTTGCCTCTCAGACGCTGACTTAACTGAACGTCACTGGCAAAGGTTAGACACGATGGAAAGAAGAGAGAAGTGAGAAAGCAGAAGTATTACATTGTTGAGAAAGTAGGCTTTAGCCATCTACACATGACCAGCAAATCTGTTAACACTTGAGCGGAGTCAGGAATGAACAGGAAAGCTTCACTTTGTTACACAAGTAATGGATAATCTGTCCATAAGTTTGGAAAAGAACTGCAGGTAAGCAAACACACCGTTACACAGTTTGAATGTAGTAAGTTGTGTTGAAGTATAAGGATGTCAGTGCATAGGTTTCCAAAGAGCAGTGAAACAGCAGTGAATACTATGATGTGTTTAACATGCAATTTCTGACTAACTCTTACAGTCAATCTATTGGCAGAAATGGAATATAATATTCTTAAATATTTTCATTAGTCTATAATCACAAGAATTGTGTTTTTTGTTACCTTTTTAGAAAGTTTTTATCTACAGAGTGGGAGATCAGAGAGAGGGTCCTCTTTTAGGGTGTCCGCCATGTTGAACTGCCAGGCAGCCCAGAACGGGCAAACCAAACACTGGGTCTAGATAGGGCTTTTCACAGCCAATGAAGTTTCTCCTACATGCTTGAAGGTGAGGTTGAAGCGAGTTGGTTGCAATCTGCAATCTCACTGCAAGATGCCTCTAATCTTACACACTGGTTCTTCTATCCCATTGACCACATACGCAGAAGAAAGAGCACAGCAAGAGACTAGGCATAATACTGTACTGTAAAAACCTGCAGCGCTTATAGAAGTAAAAGACACAGGACAATGTTACTATAAGTGCCGAAGAAACACTGT
Organism: Dicentrarchus labrax; assembly: GCF_905237075.1. Classification (NCBI taxonomy): domain Eukaryota; kingdom Metazoa; phylum Chordata; class Actinopteri; family Moronidae; genus Dicentrarchus; species Dicentrarchus labrax. Next base: position 7,624,089 of record NW_026136724.1, on the reverse strand, counting down.
ATTGTATTTGTTAGTGGCCTCAGCAGGAACCTCTGAGTCATCCCCTCAAAATGGCTCAAAGTTTAAGAAATGTTGTATACAGTTTCCCAGGACTCAGCAAAATAGGTTCTCAAAACACACGCATCAATTGGCATTCTAACAAATGCATGGTCTGCAGCTAAGCATAGTTCAAAGGTCAAAACCAGTACATTTTATTTTAATAGTAGTCAAGATCACAAACGTGGAAACGGTTATATAATATAGTATTATGACTGTGTGTGTGTGTGTGTGTGTGTGTGTGTGTGTGTGTGTGTGTGGAAACATGTATATATGGTTCAAAATAGTAACTGTACTACTTTTTGTAGTGAGCAGTGGAGTGCGAGGCTCGTACAGCTGTGGGCGTGCTTGTGACAGCGTCTGTGGATCGGAACCAAACTCTAAACCTGGAGCAGAGGAAGACATTAAAAGAAGCCCCGCTATAGGATCACCTTTCAAACCACAAGGTAGGCTGACATCCAGTAGCGCAGGATGTAAATATTAACACTGTCCTCTCATGCCGAGCTGTAACGTTGGTTAGCTCAAAAATGCGCACTTCCTTCTCTGTGATGATACGATTGGTGGGTGTAGGTCGGTAGAAAGAAAATAGTTCCTACGTGAAACTGTTCACAACAGGGTGTGTGGATTATTTGGAGTAACCAGGTATTTTTTGGCACCATAAGCCCAGTGCCGTCTAGTTCTATTATATTAAAGAGAAAGCAGACATATTCTACCTGCAAGACATTTTAGTATTATCATTATTTCTATCTCTCTGCAGTGCCTCCTAAACCAGCTCACCTCCTGAGTCCTCTGAGTACAGGACAAGCTCAAGCCCACAGTCCCACCACAGGAAAATTAATACCTCAATGCGTTAATGGCACAGAACAAGATCAGAGTCCTAATAGAGGTTGTGTAGTTTCTATTTCCTGTGTCAGCCCAGCACAGAAGTGTCTAGGCTCCCCTAGTCCTGTCAGAGGAGGAGGGAACAGTTTTTTGAATGGATTATTTGGAGCACATATCAGCCCTGCCAGACACACTCAAGGGATTCCAAATCTCACGAGCAGTCCAGTTTTCGGGTCTCCAAGTCCAGGCAAAAGAGGCATTCAGAGCTGCAGCTCACTGAGGGAAGGTGGGCACAGCCCTGCTAAGCTGTCCCCAAGGAACAGAAGCCCTCTCGCAGGAATACTACGCACCCCCAGTCCTGTGCAGCGGAGAATGGGGAGCTACAGCCCCGCCAAGTACTCTAAATCCTGGCTAGGACTGCACAGAATCCCAGCCGGCAAGTCGGAAGGACAAGAGAAGAAAAGGGGGAAATCTCTGAGTGTACCTGACTTGATTGTTTACTTGGATGAGAGCAGGTTGGATTTTTAATTTCTACACCTTGATCCGCAGAATACCTTCCCAGAGCCTGTATAGCAATAATATAGAATCCAATCATTTCTGAATATTAGTTTAATTTTTAATGATGGTGAACTTTATTTCTGCAGGATTCACACTGAAAAAGGTGAACGCTCTCCACTGAAACTGCTGCAATCACCCAACTGCAACGGGCCAGCCATCACCATCAAAGCACCAGTTAACCACAGACTCAATCACTCCGCTAATGAAGCCCATCTGTCAAGCAATGGCAAAGAGCATTCCCCTGGACTAATGAATGGCAAAGTGCAGGGGAAAGTAAACGAGAAGGGAAGAAATGACAAAATGGAACATGGCAAGTTACCAATAGGATATGGCTCTAAGTTTTCTTGCCAGTGGAATGAAGCAACAGCAGAAGATGGCAGGATTCATAAGGAGTCTAAAGGTGAACAGAATGATGACGAGAAGAGGAAGGAGAGAGGAGGAGGCGAGCCAAAGGATGAAGAGAAGCCGGAGCAGAAATTGTACAAGATAGCCAATGAACTCCTGCAGACAGAGAGGGCTTACGTGGCTCGTCTACACCTGCTTGACAAGGTATTCTATTTGGGGCTCCTTCTATGAAAACAATGCAATTAGTGCTAAAAGATACAGCTATATGCCTCTTCAGGTCATGGATGGCATGGATGTCCTTTATTGCCACATTCTCAACAGACTTCTTCTATTCAAGTGTATGTGCTACTGCAGTGTTAGATACTTTTGGTCTTGAGGGATACAACATGTATTATGTAGAAGATCAATAACTGTCCAAATTAATCCCCTTATGTTGCCCCTCTCTAACTCCCACCACAGGTGTTCTGCTCACGCCTAACAGAAGAGGCCGGTCGAGGCTCATTCCCTCCTGAGGTCATAAAAAATATCTTCTCCAACATATCCTCTATCTACTCCTTCCATAGCCAGTTTCTGCTACCTGACCTGGAAAACTGCATCAGCCACTGGTGGGTGTCACTGTCCAAATACTTACAGACAGCCTGTACTATAAGCCTAGACCCTTACACCCTTGACCTCCCCACTTCCACCAAATCTAGGCTCGAGAGCCCGGGCCTGGGTAATGTCCTGCTGCAACATGCGCCGTTCCTGAGGATGTACGCCGACTACATCAGGAACTTTGACCAGGCAATGGAGCTAGTGAGGACCTGGACCGAACGCTCCTCTGCCTTCAGAAACATCATCCAAGATGTACAGGTGAGACATACTCAGGCTTGGGGAATAACAGATTGCATGTAACAGAGTAATCAGGATCAATTATAGTAATCCATTAAAGTTACAGAAAAAGAATCAGAAAGGCATAATCAGAATATAGTTACATTGAGTAAAATTGTTATCCTGCTAACAATCCCCATAAAGTAAAGAACAATATACTAACATGAACAGGTAATTAGTAATTTAATCAAATTACATATTTAAAGTAACCCTCTCAAACCTTCAACATACTCACCAAGATACATATCAGCACTTATTCAAAGTATGGAGGTGTGAGCAGGATGTTCTGTGTGTGTTGTCCTTGTTTTTAGAGTCAGGAGGTGTGTGGCAGCCTGACCCTACAGCACCACATGCTGGAGCCAGTCCAGAGGGTTCCACGTTACGAGATGCTGCTCAGGGATTACCTGAAGAAACTGCCCGAGGACAACCCAGATTATCAGCCGGCTCACAGTATGTGTGCTGTTGTTATCGCACACTATTGACCTCTTCATCATGTGCTGGCTTATGGAGTGTGTTTGTGCATGTGTTAGATTTTTATTGTTGCTCTCTTTCCCTGAGAGATCATTACATCTTTAATAAGTAGAATGAACCTCTTCCTTTCTTCTCTCCCGCAGAGTCCTTCCAGACCATTTCCATGGCAGCCACCCACTCAAACAGCGCCATCCACAAAGCCGTATGTTACCATTACCTACCACATTATTTACCTTTTGCCACATTTTTTGACATCAATTAAATAAAAAGCCAGTATTGTTAATGTCTTTTTAAAAAATATTTTGTATATATTGTGGAGACAAAAATTGCCATATACAGCTATGATTGCGCCCATACACATCTGTTTCAGGGTTTCCATTTCTCTCCCTGTAGGAGAGCCTGAAGCGGCTGCTGGAGATCTATGAGATGGTTGGAGAGGAGGAAGTGGTCAACCCAACCAACGAGTTCCTCAAGGAGGGACGCCTGCTCAAGCTTGCTGCCAGGAACACATCCGCCATGGAGAGGCATCTATTCTTGGTTAGAACACTGATATATATACGCAAACAGATGCAGACTCATTAGATCTTTTTGTTTGAGACAATTTTGTACGTGCATATCTACCCCTCTAATATGAGTTTGTTGTATCTTTATTAACATGGAGTAAGCTGTAGTTCTTTTGAACTGCAACTTTTCTAATTCACTCTAGCTAAGAGTCTAATTGTAAATTAGGTCATATAACTTTTCTCCACAGTTCAACAACTTTCTGCTGTGCTGCACTCCTAAGTTCAGCCTTGTTGGGCAGCGTTTTACTGTCCGCTGCAGAATCGGAGTGGATGGCATGCATGTGCAGCAGACCACCAATGAAGGCCATCCATACACCTTCCAGGTCTCTGGAAAGGAGAGGACCCTTGAACTGCAGGCCAGGTGTGTGTGAGTTGTAAAAGTGGGGTGTCTCAAACAAGTTGAGCTCAGTGTTTGCCTGCGTTTTTTTTTTATGGTTGGCATCTGACATCTCATTTTGTCACCTTGTAAAGTTGTCTGTCTAAAATAAAATAGATAAATATGTTAAAGCAACAACAAGGAAGTTACATTTTTTGTTGATTCTGGCAGCTGTGGACGAAAGCGGTAATGTTTCCACAGCCTTGTTCGATTGATATTCAAAGGGAATTCAGTCAAATCTGATTCAGTGGCAGGCATTAAAAATAATTACATAGAAAGAGCCAATGCTCATGGTCTTGTTTGCTTATGTAGATCATACAGAGGCATCAGTATTAAATTTAGACTGTTTCATAACCAGTTCAGAACTCCTTGAAGTAGGTTTATATAACAAATTGAGAGGATTGTGCAGCTTTGGTAGAAGCTGTTCTAGTTGGAAAGTAGATGTATTTGATTTGATTTCAAATTACTCAACATATTTGTAGTATGTGAACATAATTATGTGTTATTAAACATCAGTACATTTGCAGAAGTGCATTAAATGTTTTGTAAATTAAATTGTAATTTTCATTGTTTCTTTTTTTTTCAAGCTCTGAACAAGATAGAGATGAGTGGATAAAGGTAAAGGGGTATTTATTTACAGTAGCGTTTGGAGCAACACATTAAATATTAAATGGATTAGGAAAAGACTCATGGTCTTTTTTTATTTTTTTTTCTCCAGTTAATTCAGGAAGCCATTGATGTGTTTCAGAAGAAAAATGAAACCTTCAAGTTGGCTTCTAAGGAGCTAAATGTAGAAGAACCGGTAAGTTTGATGATATCAGAAGCGGGTTGTATACATTTATAATCTATTCTGAAAAACAAAACAAAAGGACTTCTACATCTGCGACCTTTGTGTTTTCTAGATTGAAGAACTTGGCCGACGTGCCCCTCGCTGGATCAGGGACAACGAGGTGACCATGTGTATGAAATGCCAGGAACCCTTCAACGCGCTCACCAGGAGAAGACACCACTGCAGAGCCTGTGGCTGCGTGAGTGACGAGATGCGATAGCTTTGTGCTAAACACACTGCAGACCAAACCTCTTTTTGACAATATAGCAATGGTGGTTTCTCTGCTCCCCAGGTGGTGTGCTGGAAGTGTTCAGACAATAAAGTGGCTTTAGAGTATGACAATAACAAGCTGAACAAAGTGTGTAAAGCCTGCTACTCCATCCTGACCGGTCAGAGAGGGGAGAGGGTGGAGGGAAAGAAGAGACGAATAGTGGAGGTGAGCCTTGTATTATGGTTATGACAAGGGTTACCTTTCAAATCAAAGACAGTTATACCCTTAAGTCATTTCTGTTATTGGTTCTTGAACATGTATACATTTTCCCATTTTACACAGCTGGCAGTGGTGAATAAAACCAACTAAACCCACATTTTTAAAAGTGACATTAAGAATTCTAGTGTGGTATCTTCTGCAGAGAAAATGGAAGTCTTTTTTTTTTTTTTTACTTTTTAGGAGCACAAAATACAATATGACGAATGGAAGTCTTTAACAGCATTGTGTTTTCTTCTGTGTGTCAGCTGGAGGCATCTCCAGTGTCCAGTGACGGCTTGATGAGTGGCTTCCTGCTGTACGGTGACAACCCCAAGACCTGGCAACAGGTGTGGTCGGTTATCACCAGAACTGAACCTCCGACCCTCTGTCTGTACACTGCTCCACAGGTAGGCATCTCCACAATATTACTGTATTATTATGTATCATTGTTTATTATGAAAGAGACTATTAGATTTAATTTTTTTGAGTAATGATGCCATGTACTCATTAGTGTTTTGTATTTCACTGTTTCTAGAGGGTATGCATGTGATGTTGTCATATGTCACCGCAGTCACAACATTAATAGTCAGCATCTTTAATCATGCACTCGCATTGGGGGAAAAAAGGGAAACGCTGCTAAAATTGTGAAGAGCTGTTGTGCAATCAACTGCACAAACATATTTTGAAAGTTTGAAAGCCGGAGGCTACAGAGTATTACCTGCTTCTATTATGAATGAAACCAAATAAAACTAATTATGTATCCACAGAAAACCTTAATATCCTTATTCTCCAAAAACAAACAGTTTTTAATGTCAACATACCACTGACTGTTTTTTTTTGGCAATGAGTGGTGGCCTGTGAAATAAGTAACATTGCTGCATATCCTCTATTAGAAAGGAGAGAACACACTTTTCTGTTGCAGCCCTGCTGATGACAAAAGAAGGTTGTTGATCCATACAAAATCTCGCCATGCACAGCTTCAAGCTTCACATCCATCACATGCTTTTCTATCCCTTTTCATTCACCCCCATATCTCCAGGATGTAAAGCCCCTGTCCTGTATACCTCTGCTAGGCTGCAGAGTGGAGGATTCCCCTCAACAGCTCCAGGGTCAGCCTTGTTTCTGTTTAAGCCAATCCAGAGCAACCCACACATTCTCCTGCGATAGCTTGGACCTCAAACAGAGCTGGCTGACTGTTCTCAAAGTTGCTGTGACAGGCAGGATGCCACTCAGTGGCTATGACATCACCACAAATGGCTCCAGATGTGGAATTAATGGTGACGTGAATGAAGGAAGAGTCTCTAGTGGTGAGGAATTTATCATCAATGGCAACATAGAAAACTACTCCTGAATGTTTGAGATTAGCCACGATGGAAAGGAAGAAATACAAGCATGTACACGAACATACAGCAACAATTATAAGACGGTAGCTTTGAACTGCACATTTTGATAAAATGAATGAAATGTAGAAATGAAATTCAGGAATGTAAAGATTGTTGATAAATAATATTCAGACTGAGAAATGTGTTTTCCTTATAAGTGGCAATGCACTTTATTTCTGAAATGATTTACAGTAAAATAAATAAAGTGAAGGTGTTTTAACATGATTTGGACTATCTCTTCAACTACAAACATGGTTGCTTCAGCTCTGTACAGGTTGTCTAAGGTGCCATGCGATGTGGTGTGAAAATATGCTATGTTTTCTTACAGCGAACAATTGAACACATAATTGCATGAGGGTTTCACAGAGGCTCAGTGGGATCTTAATTGCCTTTATAAAACACATTCAACTGATCCCATTTCTTCACAGATAATGTTACAGTAATTGAATATCTACACTTAAAAACGATTTACAGCTAAACAAACTCTTAAACGAAATACATTTTTAAAAAAAGGACAAAAGCAATCAGTGTTAAACAGAAATTGACAGAATAATAACCTTTAGTTTGTTGTAGTACAAAGCCCATAGAGTAACCAAAGCACCAGGTTAGCTTGGTGTGCAGCATGTCTCAAACAGAAAGAAACATCAAATAAAAATGACTTTAAAGCAGCTACAAGGAACTTTTGTTTAGTGTTGATTCTGGCAGCCCCTGTGGACAAAAGCGGTAGCGCCGTGTTTCGTCTGATTTCAAGGGAAATTGGACTGAATTTGACCCAGTGGCAGGCATTAAGAATAACAAAATATAGAAATAGCCAATCTTTTCACTGATGGTCTTGTTTTATATAGGTCATAAAGAGGCATCAGAAACGTGAGAGTTTCATAACCAGTTAAAAGCTCCTTGTAGTAGGTTTAAATTGTTATTTCAATCTAATTTTTCTTCTTTAGTGCATGTATTTTCATATAGCAATTATGTAGTTCTGGATCCTCTAAAGGAAATTCCTCAAAACACTGACATTGGTGTTCCACATGAATAGCTAGACTATATGTGATCTATGGAGGTATGCAGGGTGAAATTGAAAATGTCCCATAAAAGGGAATAGTTGCTTAAAGCTACATTAATTAGTATTTTTATATTAACAGAGTCAAATTACAACAAGGTCGCTGTTATTGACAAACTTGCAGAGAATTCTTGCTAAATTTCTGTAGCTCTGAGTTTTTTTTTTTTAGCCTCTTAGCTAGTTCTGGTTGTACGGTCCATTTTAACTGCATGGTTCAGTCAAACCACTCGACCATATTTACAGCATCAACAGACTGTTGCTTTTGGCAAAATGTTTTGATAGACTGACTATACGCTACTAATCCAGCACTAAACAGGAGACATACAAAGTTAGCAGCTAACTAGCGAAGAACGTTGAACAGCTAGCAGCTATATCCAATTTAGGCCATTATTGTTAACATGTTGGCCTTTGAAAACTTAAGCTAGTGATGTAGTAGTCAGTTCTTATGCCCTCTAGTGGCCAAAATTTGATTAATGCAGCTTTAAGGTTCTCGCTTAATTTCCCAATAACAACGAACCTCAGGGTCTAATGTTTCTTTCATGTCACCTACGCACTACCTCCTGCATCAACAGCAATATGCAACATAACATACCAACAAGTGCGAGTTCTCTGTTTTTGCTGTTGACGGAGCTGAAAGTATATGTTGCTATGGTACGCTTCAAAATGTACAGAGCCTAAAAGTTACAGAATTGTGTCTTAACCGATTCTCTATGATCTATTCTAGAGATGGTAGCTGTTAAAAAAAGATCAACTCAGTGTCTCTATATTGAGAGAATCATCTGAAGTTGTGAACTCTCCCCCTAAAGGCCCGTCTTTGACTTGACACTAGAGCTGCAAACACAACTGGACATTTAAGAACAGCAGTAAAGACTAAACGGTGCTCATTGTGCAACAGCTTATTCTTCTGAACCGCAGGCCCAGCTGACAGCCAGGGTGCAAATAAGCCTTTTCAGATAGCCTCTATGTCCTCGTGGACATCACCCTTGCCTGTTGGACATCATTAGAAAATCTGATTTGGTCTCAGCTCAGGCCAAAAATAATTAGTCTTGACATTAACTGCTCATTTGTGGCTTTAAGTGCCACTTAAACAGCAGTGCTTACAGACATGGCTCTTGAAGACAAAGGTGGTTTGACCTGCTTGTAGTGACATAAGTTAGATTTCAAGGAAGGAGGCCCTGATTTGGACATAGAGGCTTAAAAATTAGATGTTTAAAATCCAGCACTTGATACAAGGATAGCAACACTGGCAGAGAGGCGGACCCCATATCACACATATGCTGACACACTGTACATAAAAGGAAAAGAGCAATACTATTTACAGGAAGGCTGCCTCTCTATTACACTTACATACATTAATCCTCAGTACACGTTTTGTTCACTGAAAATCTCCTAAATTGCTGGCTTCATTTCAGAATTGTCTTGCTCTGTCATTCAACTTGATGTCCAAGTACAGTTCAGGCCACTTTAGTATTAATTTGATGCTATCTTCACCTTGCGTTTGGACCTGCCATCCACTGAATACACACACGGCTCGGTGTTGAAATACTGCTGCTATATCCAATCCAGAGAATCAGCCGTGGGTGAGTAATCCATCTTAAGGGTGAGTTTATCTCCGAGAGGCTGTATCAAGTAGAACTGACCGAATTACATGACTGTAATTGTTGGTCTTGCCATCAGGTTGTGAGGGAGCAGAAACGGTGAACAAAAGAAGCACGGGGAGATGTACAACAAAAATAAAAGTTATACCAGAGAAATTTCTGGTGGCTCAAACCGTCCTGAAGACTCATAGAAGCCAGTAGTGCAGCACTCAAAGCTCAACCCCCTTTTAAAACAAGCAGTGATGAAAGGCGGAAAGCTAGCCCGTCTGTTGTCTCTCAACTGCAGCACAGCTGCTCTGACACTAGCAGGGTGTCATAGCCGTAGATCTCCAGCAGGTGGAGCAGGAAGAGCCTGTCTCCATGGGGATCCAGACCCATGGCCCTCACACTCTCCTGGGTCAGCGTAGGATCTGGGCTTGCTGCCACCTCACTGAGGGTCTGGAAAATCCTGTTGTTCTGCTCCAGGAAAAACCTGGATAAGAAGGTAGGAAGATGGTAGCTTCACAACTGAAATATATTTGAATAAATGTATTTTCTAATCATTAAAAAAATTATCTACAAAGTTCCCCCACCCCTTGTTCTGTTCCCCATTGTCCTTTATGCTTTCCTCCCACATTTCTCTGGTTTTCATTCCATGTCTCTAAGCTAAACAGTAGCAGTGATAACATGGGAAAAGCATTAAAAAAAATAGCACAAATCTGCACTTTGTGAGATTTAATAAGTACAGCGAGTGTGAGAGGAGGAGAAAGGTCAGGGGATTCTGTCAGGCTCATTACCTCTTTGATAAAATTTTACGTTTCTTCCCAGGATCCTCATAAAAAGATCAAGTTGGGTCAGCTCTGCATACAGTGGTTAATCAGTAGTTACCACTCCACCGGCTGGTTGAATGAATCATACACTTACAGAATAAAGAGATCCTCTTCGCTGGACACACAGTCTCCATTCTCCTCCTGGGAGTACAGCAACATCTGCCTGCACACACAGAGACACACTTTAAATTGACTCTTCCTTTAAAAAACCTGCACTATTTGATATGTAATGTGTACTTATTTATGAATAATCATGTATTTTCATATAGAAGAGTTAGGTTTATGCTAGCAGCTTTGTTAGGCTTTACTCGTGCTTCCAGCTGTTAATGTTAGTGTGACAAAATGCTAATACAATGTTAACATACTAACGGTGGCAGGTATAATGGTTACTATTGGTCACCATCAAAGCTAGTTTAAGTGTATTTGCAATGCAAATTTGCATGTTAATTTCTGCTAATTAGCACTAAACACAGTGTGCAGCTGAGGCTGATGGGAATGTCATTAGTTTTGCAGGTACATAAACTGAAGTAGTGGACACAATTTTGACCAGATCAACACTGTAGGGTTCATCATTCCTATTGCAATTCATCCTTTAGGGGCTTTAAATGTCTACATAATATGCCATGGTAATCCATTCAATATTCATGGAAATCAATTTTACTCAATCATACCCTTTAGAAAGAAACATTGCAATGTAGGAGACTGCATTTGTCCAATTTTGTTACCGATAAGACTGGCTTATTCTATATTTTTGGTGCTACTGTATATTTTTAAAGGGTCCAATGAAACCAAAACCAAAAACAAACTATATGCTATCCCATCTTTTAGTACTTTCCACCTTTCTTACCCTGTCTGAGGCAGTCAGCCCTAAGCAGCACGCTGTATGTCTGACTGAATTAAAAAAAACTACAGTGCCCATGTTCATAATAATGAAGGAACATGTCAGTACGTGTGACAGTGTGGCTCATTGATGGTTTTTTAATCATTTTTGGGCAACAATGGAGCTCTATGGCACTGAGGATAAGATATATATATATATATATATATATATATATATATACACTTTGGTTACCTAGGAAATACATTTTAGTAGATTCAGTTCTTTGGTAGTTTTGGTATCTTTAGAGGATTTGTTGACAATAAGAAAAATCTAAAACAACACCAGCCTCAACCTTTAAATCCCAGTGGAAATTACTGTTAAGCGTAAGCAGTGTTCTTTACAGTGTAACTTACCTCTGTTCAGTGAGTTTGCGATATTTATCCCTATCTGCGGTGCTGAGGCGGAGCAGAGGCTTCAGGCCGTCTCTGCAGGTCTTTACATTCTGATTGTCTACATACACATCATACAGATCCTTCTTCTCCTCAAAGATCTTCTCAGTAGTACCTAAGAATACAAACAAGAATTGACATACGGGAGATGCTGATCATACCTGCAAAAGTTGCATATTAGACCCGACTATTTTTTTTTTTTACAAATGTTAACATGTTTCGAGCTGCCACTTACATGCTACGTAGGAGAGTTCGTTCTCCAGGGCGCTGATATCGGCCACATTAACATAGAAGAAGGGCCTGAACTCGGGCACAGCCACGCCGATCCCGGGGATGGAGATGTTTGCCAGGCAACAGCAGCAGTACACTGAGAGGGAAGAGGGGGTGGAGGGTGAAATTAGAAAAATGATGCATGAGTGTGGGAGAGGAAGAGAGCGACACAGGATGTGAATGAATGTGTGCATGACGTGTAGGCTGTCCAACACTAGCTGGAAAGGGACTGCATGTACGCTGATATAAATTCTGCAAACTCATACATTAAATTAGACTTAAATAACTTTTTCTGAATGTGTTTTATGAATATGTTTAATGGGTTTCACAGCTGAAAAAGATACACCTTTAAAAACATGAAAATCCTTGTTTTATTTTGATATTTAAAGTGAAGTGCACTTTTTACCTATCTTGCAAAAAGTTAGATGTCTGTTGTGCCCGTAATACTGTTAGCTTAGCATAAAGGCTAAAGTTCAACAACAACAAATTGTCAGTTTAGACTATATTTTTTGTCCACAATCCAGAGAAAACAAGTTTTTGACACCTTCAGACATGAGAGTGCTATCAATTTTCTCATCTGACTCTAGGCAAGAAAGCGATTGCATGCAATTGCCAAAATGTCTAACTATTCCTTTAAACTTCTATTGAAACACTTAAATCCAGATGTTTTTCACCTCTGTAGCAGACCACACCCACAGGCGGAGGGGAGAAGATGAGGATGCGTCTGCGGAGGAGGGCCAGTTTCCACAGCACCATGATATGCTCCCCAAAGAAGCGGATGAACTGGGACATGCAGCCTGCAGGGTGGGTGATCTGTAAGCACACACAGAGGTGCACAAGGTTAGTGAGTAATAAAGTGTAAAAAAAACACCAGCTGACGTAGCCGTAGAAGCGGAAATGTCCTTCCTACCTTCATCTCAGGGTGCATGCTGTGGTTGATTGCAGCTCCCCAGGCATTGGCTGGACATGCAGTAACAACACCGTCACCACTGGGTGGCAGAAGTGCTCTCTTGTCCTCGTAGAAGGCCTCCAGGGGAGAGTAGTGGCCAGGGGACTGAAGCTGGAGCCTGGAGCAGGGGCCAGAAAATTGACATTAAAACTGTTGAAATTCTAAACCTTCAAATGAAATATCTTCACAAATATACAAGCAGATTTTTCTTCTTATCTTCAGCTTCTCTTAGGAAGGAATAGCTGATTAGCTACAACCACGATGTAGCTTCACTTCAAATCCTAGTAAAATGATCCCAACCCAAACTATTCAAATTAATCCCAGTATACATTTTAATAAATAAATGATGCACAGTGATATGAACAATGGGTAAAAAGTGCATGGTGCTTGTAACACACAGTACAAACACCACCAACGTGTTTTTAGGTATATAAACATACCATGATTTTTCCTCCAAATAGTATATTTTAAAAATGACTGGGACCATTGTTCAGCACAGAGAGCCATTTTGATTTTAAAATGGAGTGCTAAAATGTGAAATGCATGTGGTTAACAGTCACTAATTAGTGCAGAAACAAATGATCAGCTGCAGCTCTTTGTAATACAAATTCATTTGGCCTGGAAACCCTCATTCAGTAACAATAGACTGGACTGAATTGAACTGCCACTAATATGCAGTGGGCTGGATGTCAGTCTAGGAAAAAAGTGTATCTGCCCAACATAGCTAGACCCTGACTATGGCTATGTTTTTCTGTATTAAAGCTTTGTTAGTTATTCTCTAACCACAGTCCCTCTCACAGTATTCCACTAACTCAGAAACAGTGGGAAGACCGAGAGTGGGAAAAGGATGAAAGTATCCATAAATTCCTAACTATCTTAACCACCTCGTGACCAACAGTGAGCCCTTTATATAACTGCCATAGGAGTCAGCAGATGAGGTATCTGGAATGATGAGTAAGGAGCATGACCACTGTGTGACTGGAGGCCAGAGTGTGGGAACTGTGGAAAGGGAAGAGAGGAGGATCGGGGAAAGCAGAGAGAGAGGGAGAGAATATAGAGAGTTGTGTTCAGGAGTGAAAGTGGTCTATTTGAGATGAGAGGAAAGAAAGAAGAAGAGGAAGTAGGTCCCACTAGCGGCCCCTGGAGGCCGTTTTTGAACTTACCTGTGGACTATTGTTGCCATACTTGAAGCCTCTTACTAGTAGCTAGTTTCCAGGCCTGTATTATAACTCTTACGCATCCTGCTGTGAACATATGCCTGAACTTTACTTTTCTCCCATCCTAAATGCCGGAAAATCTAATCTAAAACCGTTACTGGTAAGCACCGCTTCTGATTAGATTGTAATGTGTGTGGAATAATGGAATTATACATGACTATTCTTTGCTTTCATACTCTCTGAATATCAGCATCAACCATTGGAAAACCCGGTCTACCACTAGTATGGTCATGTGGATCAGCAGTCACATGTAAGCAACCATGTTAACAGCCAGTCGGTCTCTTGGTCGGTCCACCACTTTGGCCACTTACATTATTGATTATTTTATTATAATAACTATAATAACTATTGCTCAGATGTGTTTAGTATCCTAGCCCCACTCACAAATGTAGAATCTACCTCATGAACAAACATTTATAACACTGTGTTGTATGGAGTAATTTTTTGCCCAGTAACCCAAACTCATTTTAAGCAGTGCTACAATGATTAGTCAATTAATATAGCAGCATGAAAAACTAATTGACTGATTAATTGAAAAATATATAGATCATTAATTACTCATTTTGAGCAATTTATGAAGGCAGAAACGTTTCTGATTCCAGCTTATTTAAGTTGAGGTTGTGTTTTTGTTTTATAAACTTTAATGTTTTTGACTTTCAATCTCAATTTTAAAGCCAACATTGGAATTCTTTAAAGTGCTCAGAAAAAAAACAGTTGAACATTCAGAAACAACTGTGGAAGACTGTGTGATATAATCAACAGCTCCGAAGTAGCAACCAAATGTGACATTGTGGTGACTGAATATCTTTGGGTTTTGGGGATGTTGGTTGGACAAAACAAGCAACTAGAAGTCGTCACCTTGGGCTGTGAACTAATGAAAATGACCATAAGTTGCAGCCCTGATTAGAAGTCTGTTGTTCAGTGACATTAACAACCCCTGCCATGTATGCCAGCAGACCACTCTGTTGCACAGAACCAGCTCCTCTTACCTGACCTGGTGCTCCAGGAAGCTCATGTAGCGGTAGAGCAGGGTGTAGGAAGGAGACAGGATCCCTACCGACTTCATCCTCGCCCCCCTCTCCACCGTGCTCTCAACCGGCATGTTGGCAAAGCAGGCGAGGCCGAAGTAGCAGCCCTTCCGGAAGTAGCTGAGGATGGAAGGGGAGAGAGGGAGAGAGAAGAGGGAGAGAGAAGAGGGAGACAGACACGAAGCCATGAGTCACGAAAAGCAAAGGCACTGCCAGATGGCTGGGCTTTTTTTTTTTTTTTTTTTTTTTGCCGGGCAACACTTTCTGTCGTTCTGTCCTGCCAGGAGGAAGACATGGGGCCGCATCCTAATACTCTAAATCAGCCTCCTCCACTTGGTTGTGTCCTTCACGTTCTGAAGAAGGTGAACAACTTCCACTATTGTGCATACTGATCATCACACACACACACACACTTACATGAAGTCTGTGGTGACTCGGTGGGAGCCGCTGGCGATGGCTTTGAACTCCACTCCCTCCAGGTCCATGTCTTTGGGCAGACACCACTCCAGCATGTTCCCTAATCGCACCCACACCACAGAGAGACAATATTAAAACACACAGGCAAAGCAGACAAATGCTGATACAAGACCAGACGGTAAATATATTATCACCGTTTCATTTCATGCTCATGAAACAGCAGTGACACAGCCCGACTGCGTTCCTTGGAATTCATTATGTGCCGGTTGGGCGCTGACGCTCGAGCGGCAGCTGAGCAAATACAGCCTGATAGGAGCAGGGAGACAGAGAAGGTGACTCAGACACTGTGGTTTTCAGTCTATTCAGTAGCTACATGTATCAGTCAGTGGAGCTGCTGCAGAAATATGACCTGATTGATCCTCAGATTGAGTTTACAGGTCTGTATCATCCACTAGAGACTAAAATGCACCTGCGACCAAACACCAAAGATGCTCTATTTTCACTTTGACAGCTGTTATTGACATGAAGTATTTAGCTTTAAGTATCATGCAGTGCGAAGTGCCAATTGAAGCTATTTCCTGCACTGACAGACCAGTATTTAAAGCTCATTACTGGTTAAAACAGTAGAGACACAATGTTTTTTCATTGCATGTTTTATTTGTGGACAAATGCACAAAATCAGCTTTGCTCTGATTTATGATGGATCATGTGGTTCCTGATGCTTGACTAAATCCTGTAAGAAACTATCCTCAAATCGATATTGTATCTAAGTGTTCTGTCGGCCTTATACAGCACTATCATAGATGAAATACTAAAATGAGCCCTAATCCTTTCCTAGTTCATCCTCAGATATATTCAATTCTACATTTTTAAATCTTCTTTGTTAGTGTAAAGCTCTCTTACCTAATTTCTGCTTCACTCCAAATGAAAGTTTAAAGATACCACCCCCCAAAAAAAAAAAAAACCAACATATATATGTATATGGAAAACCTAAACCATGTATCTACATGAATCAGGGGAATTAAAAGAACACCTGTTTTTAAGTGTATTAGGGTGGATTGCTCCTTTAAGTAAGCAGAAGTGGAGCTGACTATCTGTTAGTAGAGATGGAGCAAATGTTTGATGCTGCAATATCTGACATGTTTTGTGATAACTTGCCAAATCACTGACAGAACTGTCATCATAGTCTCCACTTGAATCTGAGACAGAGGTATATTTTCCTTTATATTCTAACATAAGGGTGTACAAACTGTGGATAATTTGGTGTGAGCGTTACAAATACTGTGGCTCTGTGCTGTTTGTTACACGCTGTTTCATCTTGGTTGTTTGTAACATTGAGCAAATATGCAAACACATTAATATACGGAATAAAAGGGGTATGCTCTCCTCTATAGGTACACATATAATGATGTACCATAGCACAACTGGCTTGTATTATTTCATATCATACATGTACTTGTTGTATTTTCTGTTAATATCCTGAAACCGGTGTACTGCGAACAGACCTGTGTCGTGTTTTATCTTGTCATGAGTTACCCTGTGAATCCTGGCTCTGGTGTTAAGGAAACGTGGAGAGTCCAGGGTAGCAATATTGACTGTATGGAGCAGGAATCGATCCAGCTAATCTACCTGGAGTCCTATTTGTCGGCTTCAAATGGAGGTCTTTCCTGCAAAGCCCCTATCAGACTATGAGTACTGATACCAATGACCCTTCCACTGAGCAGATATTTAAAAAAAAAAAAAAAAGCATTGTTATAACCTGTTCATCACCCTATTTATTGTCCTGGTGTCCTGTCAATCAAACATACTGCAACATCACATAGTGCCCAGCTCCACCCTGTAGGGAAACTCCTGTGTCACAAGGGTTTCTCTATCATTTCGAAACATTAAATCTTCTGAAGCTTAAATAGATTAGCCCTCTAGGTAAGTAACCTGACTGGCTACTATTTTGCAGGGGGCTCATCCTGTCTTCAACATGCCCCTCATTAAAAATGTATAGGCCTACTCTGCAGCCAGCTGATTGATTTCCATCACAGAGCTCGTCCTGACATTTTCTTTCCTGTACTTAGACTACAGAAGGTGTCATGGTTTTTAATCGTGTCTCTAAACTTATGGCCAGGTCAGACAGAGCCACACCTGTAGGAGAAGGTTCTGCAGACTTCGTACAAACATGCGCTCTTCGTTTTGGGCGTCAGACACAGGGATTGCTTGCACAAGACGAGGCAGGCTTCATGTATTTCCCCCCCCTTGCTGTCTATAAACAGTATCCTCTCCCTGTTCTGTAAAGATTTTGTATTCGATCTAACATAGCAGTGATAAATCCATGTTGCATATTTTATGTCCCACCTGATCTGGTATTGAATGTAACCACAAAGACCGACACAATCTGGTCCTTTTCCTCCCATTTCACCATCCTGTCTTCCAGGGACACCTCCCTCGATCCTGAATCCGAGGGATGCTCCTCGCTGTCGGGACACAGGGCTTCATCCGTGGCCGCCGGGGTGCTGTTGGAGGTCGCGGGTGGGGCGCTGCAGCCGTCTGCGTTGGAGACAGACCTGCTGGGAGTGGGACCCCCCGGACCGCTGCTCCACCCAAAGCCCGGCGCGGAGCATCCTGGTGAGGCACGACTGTTGGAGGGGCTCGACAGTCGGTCTTTGGGGTGTGCTGCCGGCGGTGTCGCTCCGCCGGGCTTCTCCGCGGACGGAACCTCCTCCCAGTCCAGCAGAGGGGCTCGGTCCGACCGCTCCACCATCCTGTCGGCGGTCCCGCCTCGTCAGTCTCACCGCGGATTGTAAACGATGTCTCAGCCGACGGGAACCAGGTCCATCCGTAGATAATTACAGCTCAGAGCAGTTCCCGCATTGTAAAGTTATTTTAAACTGTGCAGAACGGTTGCATTTTGCATCAAATTACACGAATCGCGTAGCAGCATCCACATCTATCTTTATAATCTTTCTTGTGTGAGGTGATCATAAATTTGATGCTGTTCAGAGAGGGCAACTCCTTCGTCTGATGTGAGCTGCATTCAAAACAATCCACCAGTTACTGTCACATTCCCTTCACTAAGAATAGCTGCTGAACGTTTGGCAACGCGTATCCGTTTTGGCCTCTTGAATGCCCCCCTGTACCACAGCGTCGGGATAGCGCTTCCTTTCACGAGCCGCACTTTCGAGTCAAATATCTACGTTTTTACAAAGCAACACACCCACAATTCATGTTTATAAACCCTAAAAGACTATCAATATATCAAATGTGTTGTTGAACATATTTTAACTTAGTCCGTTTCATATAAAACATAGCGAAACATTGAATGTGTCGAATGTGAAGAAGCTAACGTTAACTGTTGATCGGCGACAGTTGGTGACGTCTCCCAGCGACACGTCAGCCACACGGAAGCAGATCTCTGTCCAACCGAGCAGCATTGCCGACACAAGGACCGTAGTTTTATCGAAATGGGTGAGTTTTTTTTAATTGTTGGTCGATGCTGTGTATATTTATCCTTTGAGTGCCTGTAGCCTACGTGCGTATGAATGATTAGAACCCATTATTGTATGTTTTTGTATCTCCATTTGACGCGCGGCGCCGACTGTTACCTGCTAGCTCGCTAACGTTAGCTGTTGACAGTGAATGCCGTATGTTTTTCATCCGCGGTGTTTGAGTGGGCCACAGTTTCCAAACGGTTGTCCTCCCCAGCTATCCGTGTTAGTTGCTTTTATAACATCTTCATATATTGGCGTCAAGGAACTTTAAAATATGAAGCACGTATTCAATTCCATGTGTCGCTAAGCTAACCGTGGCTAAGTTGCTCCACCACCTGAGTGCTATTGACAGTTAATGAGGCCATTGTTGTAAACCCGGAAAACAGATTGGGTTTAGATAGCTCCAGGTGTAGAAGAAGCTTCACTTTCATGTATTTGGTTACTGTCACATTTCTCTCTGTTGCTGTACTTCTTCAAGGACTCGAATGAACTACAACTTTGGCATTTGTTTAGCCATTGTAGTTTGATTGTTTGAGTTCATAAATAAATGAATACAAAGACATAACAATGAGAAAGGCCTGTGATTTCTCACTAGAACCCAGAGGGTACATTTTCTGTCCATCTGCTAAATAAAAGTCACTTTTCTCAGCACTAATTCCTTCCTGTGTGTGTGTGTGTGTGTGTGTGTGTGTGTGTGTGTGTGTGTGTGTGTGTGCATCCCTCAGGTGGTTTCTTCTCCAGTCTCTTCTCGGGCCTGTTTGGCACCAGGGAGATGAGGATTTTGATCCTTGGTTTGGACGGCGCTGGAAAAACAACCATTCTGTACCGGCTGCAGGTCGGAGAGGTGGTCACTACAATCCCCAGTACGTGCTGGTTTGCTCTTTCTCTATTTCCGTACTACTGTTTATTCCCCCTCAGAGAACATCCTTAGATTTCACATCAGTTAAACTCAGCTTGTCAGGGACACCATTATAACATAGTGTGACGAGAACAACCCTCTTTATGGTAATTAGATTATGAATGGCATCGACCAGTAATCCTGCAGGGAACTGTTGCTACATGGGTAAACCTGGGTAACTAGTCTGATCAGCATTCTTCTTTGACACGAGTGTTTGACTAGAGCAAATGTTCTCAGACGGTGGGGCATAGAGCCACTGCAGGTGGGGTGTGGATGACCAGGGGAAAAATATGGGGTTAAATAAATATGATTTATGTAGGTTAAACAAAATGAGAGAGTTTGCTGGTGCTATTGTGCTAACCTTTATTTCACTAAAATTCAACCTGGATCCTTCATTATTAGTTCCCTATCATTGGTAAAAAAAAAAAAAATTGTGTGGGGTGGGAGTTTTTTGGCGTCTGAATGCCAGAAAAAGTTTGAGAACCACGGGACTAGAGGGAAGCTGGTGAGGGGAAAAAAAAACAAGTTACCCTGGCTATAATTGAATTCATTAGAGTGAATACATTTTGTACTGAGTATGCACACAGCAGCAGTTGGCAAGGCTGTCAGCATGGACAGCTGTGATACTAGGAGAAAAACAAATATTTAAAAGGCCATCAGAATGTAAAATGATTCATACAGTGTAGTGATAATTTGAAACACACTGAAATGTGAGTATGGACACACATGCTGTTTCTTTAACCTGATGAACAGGGTGCAAAACTGTTTTGTCCACTGGCCAAATGGCGGGGCCAGGGTCAAATTTTACCAGCCGCTTAATAGCTTGCCATTATTGTTATTTTGCTGGTGAGTGAAGGAAATCAAACAGCCACTTGTATATTCTACCAGCATCTGGCTGGTAAACGGTGCTAATTGTATGCCCTGCTGATGAAGACATGGGGATTTCATTTATGCCGGTCATCTATGGACATGTGTGCAAAATTGCGATTGCACAGTTCCTCGTTATTACAAAGGCTGAGAATCGAAATTGAACTTGTAGTCAGCAGAAATATCACACTGTACATGCAGATTAGACTGTGGTAAGAATAAGGCTTGTGTGCTCTGCCCTCACTATACCAACATTTGGATTTCTTTCCGCACAGCAATCGGCTTCAACGTCGAGACAGTCACATACAGGAATCTGAAGTTCCAGGTGTGGGATCTGGGAGGACAGACGAGTATCAGGTAGGTGTATTGGCCAATGGTGCTGTGCTGTGGAGCTCCCAAGAGTGAATGTGTGTATGTGGAACACAGGCGTAACTGTAAATAGCTTGGGCCTCAGCTGACATCTTGGAGATGGTGTTAACAGAGAAATCAAGTTTTTGTAGATGTCACAGTTTTGTTGCTGTACATAACTACAATCAAGTTCATCTCTTGTTCGCGCACATCTTAAAGTGTCCTCCTTATCTCGTCATCATATAATTTGATTTTCCTGTTTTTACATTATTTTAACCTCACAAATGTTTGAACGTTTTGCGTCTTCGACGAACCTTCTTTTCTGCCTCCCGGTCTCCTCTGCTGTCTCACAACCTTTGCGCTCTGCTCGACAGGCCCTACTGGCGGTGTTATTACTCAAACACAGATGCAGTCATCTACGTCGTCGACAGCAGTGACCGCGACAGGATGGGCATCTCAAAGTCTGAGCTGGTGGCCATGTTGGAGGTAAGCTAGTTTATTCTCAGCTCCAACCTAAAAACATTGAACTGACGTGAGGATATATCATTATTTCATAGCCTCGAAGCATCATGCTAGCTGGAGAGCTGTAGAGATGTATAACACTTCCACTTGTCCAAAGTGAAATAACCCAAATATTAGACAGATTTCTGTGATAATAATTGTCTGCAGAGGATCAATCTTAATCACTTACTGCCACCACAAGGTCACATTATGTATTAGTCCAACACTGGTGCTTCACAACATATTTTTAAGGGTCACAGTTGAAATTGAAATACCACTGAATTTATAGCACTGAAATATTTTAAATTGAAAATCAATTGTCTGAAATTATGGGCCTTTTATTCCCTTCTTTAAAATATATAGTAGGTCATTTCGAGTGGTGCAACTGACTTGTTTTGTTTTTATTTTTATTTTTCAGTTTCACAAATCACAAAGTTTTAAAATCCAAGTGTCCAGTATTTAAAAAAGTATTTTCTAGTTGCTCAACGTTTTATATACATTCTAAACTACAACTTGTGTTTGGTCGAATCCAGACACCAAAATTCAAATGTGTAAATCCATGGTGCCAAGTTTTTGCACCACTTGAAATGACTTTGTGTAAAAGAGGAAAATTCAAACTAAATAAATTAGGATGATTTTCAAAGTAAGGTATTTCAAAACTGTAAATTAAGTGGTATTTAAAAAAAGTCTTTGAGTGGTTAAATATCATTTAGGTGCAAATAATTACAGATATTTTTAGCTGCCACTTCTTTGGATTGAATTAAATGAATTGATTGAATCTCTGGCTTTACTAGGTGGATTTTTTTAGAAATAATGTCCCAAAATGTAAGCTTTTCATGATGTCATTTTGCGACCCTGTGTTTTATCCAGGAGGAGGAGTTGAAGAAAGCTATCCTGGTGGTATTTGCAAACAAGCAGGACATGGACCAGGCAATGACGCCCACTGAGGTGGCCAACGCCCTGGGCCTTCCCGCCCTCAAAGACAGAAAATGGCAGATCTTTAAGACCTCGGCCACAAAGGGCACAGGCTTGGATGAGGCAATGGAATGGTAGGACATTAATTAAAGTAGATATCTTCTGTACGGAGAGAAATAATGTGATTTTTACTTTTATCCAGATTCACATCTGTATTTGTCAAAAGCTCCCAGCCATTTTAAAAACAGAAGACAGTGTAGAGACCACACTATATTACTCATTCTCTCCAGTATTGGTTCATATTGCCCAACGTGTTCTCTGTTCTTTGTTTACCGAGGCTGAATTGTATTTGCTCTCTGTCCTTGCAGGCTGGTGGATTCCCTGAAGAGTCGACAGTAAAGGCCCCCACCCATTCTGTATATACACCTGACCTTTGACCCTTCTGTATGAAGCCTTGTGACTGACTCCCTTCCCCACATCCCACTTTTCACTGGACCAGTGATTGCACTCCTCCCCACCTCCAACCCACCTGAAGCCTTGGCCAAGCCCTCCCAATGCCTAACGCCTTTCAAGCCTGGGACTTAGAAGCGACGGCTGCAGTAACGTCTGGACTGGGCACAAACACACTAAGTCCCATCTCTACCAGTGAAGCTTTTAGAGAGCCGTATGACTTCAGTGATGGATGTGCAACAAGTTAGTAACTACATTTTTGTGCGTTTTGGAAATGCAATTTTTACCAATCTATTTAATATAACAGTGTCACACACTTTATCATGGATTAGAAGGAATCAATAAATAAGACTGTGAAAAGCCCATCCACTCTGACCCTCTGTAGCATTTCTGAAATCAGAGGAGTCATTCGCATGTAGTAAAGCTTGAAGATCAGTAAGTAAGTGATGGGCACTCATGTCAGCAAAAGGAAGCAATGAAGATCCGCCGGGAGGCCGCATTTTCCCCATCAGAGCCTGACCTGAGCAACCAGAGACGAGGACACATCATCACCATGGAGAAGCAGCTGCTTGATTGCCAAGTCATTAGACATTTTTTAATAGTGTGCTGGACTAGCTATACTGTACTGAATCTCTGTTTATTGCAGCAAGTATGAAATCCAAATTTGGATAACATACCTTTCTGCTGGCTTGCATGAAATGTTCTGTTTTACTTTAGGAAATTGCAAATCTGGCCTCAAACAGTTAAAAAAAAAAAAAAAAAAAGTATTCATCTACTATATGTCCTCTGGCCAAGTGTTACTGCAGCCCAGGCTGTTTTTGTACTATAGATTCAGGCAGATGTAATGTCATGGATTTATATTGTTTGTTCCCTTACATTCATTTGTGTGGTTCCCACTTTTTTTTTTTTTTTTTTAAATCTAGTGGTTAAAGCCGTTTTTCCATTGAAATCCTTGAGTACAGGTTTGGCATATTAGTCATTTAGTTACTGAACACTAACTGTATGCTCAAAGTTCTGTGGTTCCATATTTATATCTGCTTGTACAGTGAAAATTATTCTCAGTAAAGATTGCTATCAGTGATTGTACCAGGTTGTGTTAAGGCTGTTTGATTTTCAAATTGTGATACCAGAAGATGGATGAGTTGTAAAAATGTCAGATCTTTTTTTAATTACAAAAACTTGTACATGTAACTGCACGGGATATAAATCTGAAGACAATTCTACACTTTGTTCACAGCAGGAAAATAATTCTTCAATTCTTATGAACTGATGTTATTAGTGATACAGAGACATCCTGCTGAGAATCAGGCTGTTACATGATTCTCATTACTTTAAACACACACAACGATGTTGGATGCCTAACAGAAGAGACAGATCAGCTCATATTCCAGGAAGAAACTCTCTCCTGGCCCAACATGATGTTTGCTTTGTCAACTGACAAAATAGTTACAATATGTATGATAGTCATTATGTAACATGAAGTGTGACTTGTGGAGTCTGCAGCCAGTTAGCCCACAAGATCCTGGACATGTCCAACTAGTACCTGCCCATGAAATCCAACCCATCCACTTCCATTGGGCACCTGGCCAGCTTTCATTCACACATAACGTCCTAATAATCAGGTGTAGCCACCCATGTGGCTCACTGCACCATGGCCAGGTCTTTAAGCGCATGGCTCCGATGCTTCTTGGCCTTATATCCGGGCCGGAGGAACTCGATCTTCCTCTTCTTGGCTTCAATTTTGTTCTTGTGCTTCTTGAGTTTCTTCTTGGCTGCGATGTCCGGGTTAGCCACCGCCTGGGAAAACAGACAAACGTAAATTGAATGGTAGGAATAAGTTGCTCTTGATTGTGTATGCGGTTTGGTGTCCATCATACCTGCATAGCTCTGTGTCGTTTGCGGGCCGCTCGCCTCTGTGAAAACTCCTTCTGTACAGCAGAGAAGGCCAGAGAGAATTTCTCCAGACCCACTTGTCTCTTCAGCAGCTCGATCAGCTCCTGGGCCAGATTCTTCAGTGTGGGATCTGGATAAAGACAGAGCGGGGCTCAGTGGAATCAATATCAATTTTTGTAGGAAGTCTCAGGGTTTTTTTTCACTGTTCAGCCATTTTCCCACAAGGTAGGTTAAGAGCAGTTACCTTGGTCTGCATAGGTGCTGTCCAGCTCCCTGTACAGAGGGATGATGATAGTGGTCAGATAGGGGCCGAGTCGTTCCTTCCCCAGGTCCATGGCTATCGCTCCCAGGAACTTAAACACACATGTTCTCTGCGGAGGTGAAGAAAACGAAAATATCTTTTCTAACTGACAAAGGCTGACTTAGAAATGTGAGTTTTGACAAAAGAAGCCAGCATCGACGCTTTCAGCTTGGTCTTACGTTATTCTTTAACCCTAAATGGAGTTTTTGTTGTGAACACAACACTGACATGCTCTCTCTTGCTTTGCTTGTCTATTTACACATACAGATGATCTGGAACACCATTAGCATTCATTCAAGTCAATATTTCGACTCCTTATAGCTCTGTTTCAGTCTCCACGACCTCCTGAGGGTTTCTGTTGCTGCTAATTGCTCCACAACATTCACCAGTTAGTCACTAACTTTGATCTGTGATGAATACATTTTTGGCACCCTGCCTTGAGATTAGACTTTAAGAGGTCATGCTCTTTTGTTTACAGTCGGCGGAGAGAGTGTCTGGATAAGATACTGCTGAACATATAACTCCTAGTTTCTATGTGTACCTTCAGGGGAACTTTGGGGGAGAATGCTGCCTCTCTCTTGGCCATCAGCGACAGCTTCTTCATCAACCACAGCAGGGAAGGAGGCCGATCATCCTTGTCATCTTCCTCTTCTTCCTCCTCCTCCTCCTCTTCCTTTTCTTTTTCTTCCCTCTCCTCTCCATTTTCGTCCTCTTCATCTCCGTTCTCCCTCTGCTCCTCCTCCTCTTTCACTTCCTCTTCAGGGGAAGGGACATCAGACTCGGGGGAAATTAGGTAGATCACCTTGCCGACGAACAGCAGGTTCTTGATCACCTGCGGGCGGAGCGGGACATGCCTGTCAATAAATCTCATATGTGATTTAAGTTTGGCTTAGACTGAAATGTGTTAGTGAGTATGGGCACCTGCTCTCCTGATGCCGTGTCGAGGAACTTTGATTGTAGCTGATGGCAGAAAGATAACGCCAGCTCTCTCATCTAAATGTCATAAAGAAGGCCAAAAAAAGAAAATTCAGTCAGAACAAGATGGAGAAATGACATCGCTGCAGGAAAAGTTGTCCCTGGCCTCACCTTCTTGTCCAGGTTGTTGGTGATGAAGTCTGTGGCCGTCGACTGTGGCGACCCGTCTCCTCCTCCTCCTTCTCCTCTCCAAACAGCGACCAGCTGCTCCGCCTGATGGGCTGCAAACAGCTGACCAAAAAGCTGCGAGGCAGTCAGCCACACCCAGCAGTGAGGGTACCGCAGGTGGGCTTCAATGTGACCTGCAGGAGCACATGTAAAGGAATAAATTCAGTGAGTGTGTGTGGAATGTGTGTGTGTGTAAGTGATGGAGAGGAAGTGTGTGTCAGCCCTTTACCCCAGATATTATAGAGTGTGTCGTGAGGCTTGTGGAGCTCCAGCAGGCCGCAGTGTTTGCTCAATTTGGTGATGAGAGTCAGGAAACTATACAACAGCCTGTCTGCTCCTTTTTCATCCTGCTCCTCCTCGATCTGAAAGAAAAGACAGAGTTAAGATGCTTTCTTTCCCTAAGGTTTCAATCTTGTGGCCAAAAGGCCAAATGTGTCTCCTCACATCCTCATAGTTGTCAGGGTTTATCTCTTTCTCCAGCAGAGGCAGCAGATCGTCTAGGCGGCGGGCGAACTTCTCATCCTCCACCTCCACGAACAGACCACAGATCTGAGCCCCGAGACGCTGCAGACTTGCCTGGAAGCGCAGAGGGGAAAGGTCAGAGGTTGAAATTAGAACATACCAAAGTCACCAGAACTGTACAACACACACAAGTACACAAAATACTAAAAACTTTAATCTCAATTACAAAAACCAGCTGTTCAGAATTCACTTTTTGGGTAAAATCGTTGCCCTAGAAATGTGTGCGTACCTTTTCTGCATTCAGCCAGGTGTTGACGAGGGAGAACAGGGTGTTCTGGTGGTTCAGGTCCAGCTGGGTCAGCAGGGCCTTGATGGCCATGGCGGCCATCTTCTTACAGCGCGCTGAGTCATCGTTGACCACAACCAGGGCCAGTGGGGCGAAGAACAGGCCACTGTGCTGCAACAGTAGGTTCTGAGTGGAAAAACAATCTGGTGTGACTATCCTGAGGGGCCATGATAATGCATGCCAAAACAACAACTAGCATTGGTGAAGTTGTGAGAAAACTCTGCTCACCTGAGGGAACGTCTGGAAGATGTAGGCCAGCATCTCCAGCACGGACTCCCTGCCTGTATCGTGCTCGTAGTGCAGCTGGGACACCACAAAGTCCAGGTGCTCTCTCAGCTTCCTCCCCAGTGGGTAGTCCAGCAGGTATTTCAGATAGATCTGCAAAACACAAAGCATCAACCCTGGCTAAGCACAAGATTTTTTTTTTTTTTTTGTGTCATTCAGTGTTCAGCAGAGAGGAAAAATGCGGACCGTTTTTCTGTATGTGTGAGTACCTGTCGGCAGTGGATTCTGATCATAGCGTTGCTGCCGGTGACAGACAGCTTGGCCACTTTTTTCAACACCTCCTCCATCTCTGGAACAATGAGCTTCCTGGACAGAATTGCCTGGAGGAGACAGATACGCATGTAAACATACTGTAGCTTAAGGGGGCAGTTTTTTTTTCCTTGAAAGAATTTGCCATTAAGCTTTGGATTAGTCCTGCACTGCACCACAAACAGCCAACATCTGACTGGTTACCTTTAGCAGGCCGAAGGCGGTGGCCTGGCGAGACTGGTCGTAAATGTCCTCCTCTGCATATCCAAGCAGCACCTGCAGTTGTGTCTCTGAGATGTTGTTGCTTTTCACATTCTTTACCAGTATGGTGATGGCCTGAGAGACAGAGACACAGAATGAACATCAACCACCACCAACTGAGGCCCAAGACATTTGCATGACTTTTCATAATGTAATTTCTTAAAAAATAACTGATTAAATTTCCTCTAACTATTAACTGACACATGGTATTATCCTTTATCTTCAGGTGTGTGCATATATGTATATTTATTGTTTGTGGTACCTTGAAGCAGTTCTGGACCAGGTGGTAGTTCTCCCCGCGGGCGGCTCCGGCCTTGGAGTAATCCTTCAGCAGGACAAAGAGCTCCTTGGTCAGCTGGTCGGCGTTCTGCGCCACCGCTGGCAGAGGGAACTTCAGCAGCCAGGTAAACGCCACCAGAGCCTCTGTGATCACCTGGGAGGGTGGAGTACAAGTTTTAATCTCCATTTTATTTATTTGAGGAATCAGAATGGATTTGATTGACCGACGCTCAAAGTTGGGTGATAAAAAGTACCCATGTATACATAAAATGCAAGTACCTTAACGTGCATGGAGTTGAGGCAGTCGAGCAGCAGCAGTATGAAAGGATCCAGCATCTCCAGGGCCGAAGCCTCAGACGACGTCACTTTGGATTTCTTCAGACTCAGGTGGAGCAGCTGAGAAAATAAACAGATCACTTCAGAAACACTGTTACACACACAAATCTATTTCAACAAGGCATTCCTGACTTCTCTAGGTAAAGGAAATGTGCAATATCTATTTTAATTAGAGGAAAGGATAAGACACCTCAATGCAGAAAATGTTATGCATGTAATTGATAATTAAACATTATATCGGATTATTGCTTGAGGAGTGTTTCAATGTGCACCTTGAGGCCAGCGTCCACCAGGATGTGCATGTTGGTTCGGCTGCTGACCGGAGCTTTCTGACCCCCTCTCTTTGGAGTTGGAGGCAGGAGCAGGCAGCTGGGAGGGGGCAGTCTGGGGTCTGGGGGAGGCTTAGCTGAGGCTTTCTCTCTACAAACACACATAGATACAGTGTCATACACATTTAGAAATAAACGGTATACGGTATATTGATGTCAGCTTGTGTGTGTGTGTGTGTGTGTGTACCGGTCTCTTTTGGTGAGCAGCGGCAGGCTCTGGCTGACCAGGCCGTGGCACAGCAGTAAGATATCCTGGGAGGTCATGCCTCCGTTGTCAAGCAGACCCAGGACCAGTCGCCGCAGCACAGCACCCACCCGGGTGCACACCTTCAGACTGGATGAGGTCTCCAGGATCTGAAAGAAGGACAAATTAGCATGAGAATGAGGAAAACTGTCAAGTGTTACACAACAACGTATCTTAAACTACATGTACTTAGTAATGTTAGCTACGGTCGACTACTCAAAGAAAAACGTGTTGTCCTTGGTGAAGACAAAAGAGATGCATTTGAAAATGAAGATTTAAGTAAGGTGTCTGTGAACCTCTAAGAAGCATTAGCTAAATTATCAGAGCTGTTCCAAAGTTTATACAGTGATTCTATAGCAGTAAGCAGTACATACTGTACGGACGATTAACATTCACTGGACGGTGTAGTTAGTTTAATTTTGAAAGCTAGCTTTAGCTCAGTGTGTATAGTTCGTAGTTACCAACTTATTCAAGGATCATTTTTACACCGCATTTTACTTATTTATGGTAATTAACAATATTATTTATTCATGTAATTATTATTATTATTATTTATGTATATTTTGGATAGCATACATTTTAACAAAACAACATGGAGTTTATTTTTCCCACAACAGAAAAAGACAGCAGTGAGAGAGAGCCGTAGGCAGTTATTGCAAGAAAGACCTGTAAAACCTGTTGTCATCATCATCGCTAAGACATGTGATCATTCTACTGAAGGCTTTTTAAATGCCCTTTGCACTATTATTTGAGTTTGAATACATCTAGAGTCTTTTAAAACCATAGATAAAATCAAAGTCACCTCCTTCAGTGGCAATATGAACTTGGTGACGCTCTCCTTGCTGCAAAACTGGGCCAGCAGCTGGTAGGAGTCCATGCTCTTGCTGTGTCGAGCCTCCATCAGCTTGGAGACGATCCCCTTCACCTCCTTCTCCTCAGCCACAGCCCCAAACAACTCGTTGTTGAAGATCTGACCAACAGGAAGGAGGAGAGGAAGAGGGGAGGTTAGGGGCAAAATATATAACAAAATGTTTGATTTGTAGAAGTAAAAATGGAATGACTGAAATACGTAAGTAATGCAAAACTGTATTTAAGTAAGGTAACACTAAGTAAAAGCCCTGGTGCAAATATCAATGGTGCACCGGGGTCCAGGAGCTGTCAGGGGCCCATTCGTGATCGCACAAGGACCTTTTCCATTCATTCTCTATGGTAGTTCTTATCACTACGGCTGTAAATATTGCTAGGCCATCTTTATCATTGGACATAGTGGAGTCTATGTGGGTTTGTGGTGTAAAATGTTCTTACATCGATGAGCATATTCATACATGGGTCCAGGTCACCACTCTTCAGGGTTGGACTGAGGACTGTCAGCAACTGGTACACTGTGAATGTTAGCACGTGGACCTGGACAGAGAAACAGACAGGCAGACACATTAGGATTAGGACAATGCTGACACATCTCTTCACTACAACCACTTATAAAACTGTCCATTCAGTAAAATATTCAGCATTTATCTCTCACTTTGTTAAGGATCTTAAAGATAATATTCTTTATATATATATATATATATATTTATATATATATTCATTTCACATTGTTTATTAGCTCAACAACGTTTTATTGTGATATCAATTATGACAATAAATGATTTTGAAGTTGAATTACTGTCCAACCTTAGCCTGCACAAATAGGCAAAAATGAGTGTGTGTTCTCCGTGTGTGCGCTCCTACCTGGTAGCCCTTGACCAGGACTGACACCATCTCTTTGAGCAAGTACTGCAGGTACTTGTAGCCCAAAGTCTCGATGATCTTCACCAGAGTATTTCTCGCCACGTCACGGATCTCCTGGAAACGGTTCCTCAGGTGCACACACACCTTGATCAGGATCCTGGATGGCAACAATTTTATTTTGTTGTAACATTACACCAACATCTTAAGTACGTATCCATATATAAGTTAGGATCTCAAACATAGAATTCAGTATCATTCTCTTGATAAACATACAAGGGAACAAAATTGTGCTATATAATAAGAACGAACCAAATAAAAAAGGACACAAAACAAGTACAAAGACGGTGAAGTATCTGTAAACGTATACACAGATACATACCCAGGTAGGTTGGCCTCCATGATGTGTGGAGGCAGAGTCTGCATCAGTTTGACCATGGCGAAGGCTATCGGTATCCTCGCCACCTCCTCTTCCTTCACGTCCTTTGACTTCACAGCCTTGTGCTCCTCATCACGCTTTACCTAGACCACACACACAGACACACACACACACTTCCACTATTATACTGCTGTTTTCAGGTTTTCAGAACAGATTGACACTGTATGTGTGTGAGTGTGCGCACTGTACCTTTGCAGTGAGACACTTGTGCAGGCGAGGCAGCACGCTGTTATTAACAGTCTTGTGGATGGCGCTGATCAGAGACTCCAGCTCCTCTGTGCTCTGCGGCAGCCCGCTGGCTATCGCTGTGTGTTGAGGAGCTGCTGGGCCCTGGACTCCAGTGGTGGCTGCTTCCTTAGCGACGGCATTCTTTTGTCCAATGGTGGTGTCCGTTTCCATGGGAATGTCAGACGGAGCAGTGTTGCCGTCTACCTCCATTGCCTCCTCATCATCGCTTGCATCTGATTCGTCGGCTGCAGGTTGCTCTTCATCCTCTGCGTCGACTGCGATGCTGCGAGCTTGAGTATATATGATTTGTTACTTTATTAGTTTATTTAGTAGACACATTAGGTTTTCTCATTTATCAGATCTTGTTGTTTGAAAGAATGTTAAGAGACTCAATTAGAGTCAATTAGAGTTTAGAAGACCAAACAAAAACAGAATTTGAAATGTGATTGGTCCCTTACCCTCTCTGGCCTTGGCAGCCTCCATTTCTCTGCTGAGGGTCTGATGGTCAAAATGGAAAGACTCCAGGACTGTGACCAGCAAACTGGAGTTAGGGAGGTGCAACACAAGAGAGAAAAGGAAAGAAGGAGGAGAGTCTCTTAGTATAGAGTCTACAAAACGTTTCAACAAATCAGGCTTAAGTAAGTATCATGAATTAAAATAAAAAAGCTCACTAAAAAGCAATGAAATGGTTAAAAACAGTTTTAAAAAAGATGATTTCTACACAGACAACCCCACCTGACAGCCAGTTTCTGCTCAGCCTGCGCCGTCTGCAGGATGTGGATGAAGTGTTTCAGGTAGTAGAGGTACTTGGACCAGGTGAGCCTGCGACACACTGCACCTACCACCTCCACCGATGCTGATATCATGTTCTCATGCTGCAGTATGTGAGGAGAGGGGAGGTCAGACACACAAACAAATAGTTTTGAATGAAATTGTTCTGCAAGTTTGCGTGTGCATAAGTCACCTTGAGCATCTTTTCGTCTAGCAGGGCGGTCATGGCGTATGGCATGATGTAGTTCTGGAGAGAGCGAGCCGTCATCACCACCTGGCCCTCGGTCAGCTGCTTGGCCAGCTTCCTCAGGGCTCGACCCCGACGGTGGATCTGAACACACATATGTCAGTTTGTGG
This sequence comes from Dicentrarchus labrax, assembly GCF_905237075.1. Lineage (NCBI taxonomy): Eukaryota > Metazoa > Chordata > Actinopteri > Moronidae > Dicentrarchus > Dicentrarchus labrax. The sequence continues at coordinate 7,591,645 of NW_026136724.1, read as the reverse complement.
GGGCTACAACACATAAAACAAGGAAGAAAGTAGATAGAAGGATGGGGTTTCATGGTTTTCTCTCTTACCTGGATGTGCTTCATGTGCTCAAAGAAGTCAGACTCGAGGTCATTGTAGTTGGTGAGCTGTACCAGATCTCTGAACTCCTTCTTGAAGGGGAAGGTCTTGACCAGGCAGGCCAGTACGGTGGTGTAGTCATGCTGCACACTCTGGGAGAGTAGAGGATGAAATGTGAATGTAGGGGTTCTGTATCTCCATAGTGTTACTCTTGAGTGTGTGAGTTACTCTTGAGCTAGCGAGTTTATGGGAGGAGAAGTGTGTGTTACTACCTCTGTCTTGCTGCGGAGCCCCTTGTGTACAGCGTCCAGGATGGTGTGTTGTATGATGTCTTTGTAGATCTGTTCTCCGGGCCCGACCGCTGCCAGCTGGGTGATTACTGCTGACATACACAAGGTGGCGTTGTCTGCCAGCGACATGTCACCAATCTGCACCAGAAGGAGGGAGGATATTAAACCTTTAAATTAAATCTTTTTAGGCTATAGCTATTAGTTTAGACTGTATATCTGTATCATTTATGTGTGTACCTCATAGGTATGGAAGCAGTTGTGTATTATGGTGCTGATGTAGTCCAGGTCCAGAGTCGTCATGTCTCTGACTCGCCTGGTGGCATCTTGGAAAGCCGTCAGACGCACGTCAAAGTAGACCTCATCCAAGTGTCGACTGTCGAACGCGTTAAGCTGGAGAGGGCGAGCAGGAAACAATGAGTGATGTAATGAGTAACATTGTGAATCAATCCAGTGTTGATGGGACCCACTAGAGGAGTTAGATTCATGATTTAAGAAAATGACCTCTGATGTTCCAGGCAAATGTGCAAATAATAATAATAGTATATTTAATGTCAATGTAATGAATGAGCTTACCTTTGTTGCTAAATCAGTGATGTACGAGAGTGAAGGCTCCAGATCTGACAGAGTCTGAAAGCAGAGCAGCACACACAGATTGAGAGTGAGGAAGACTCATTTATAAGGATGTCCCGATCCGATCTCAAAGATCAGTATCAGGGCCTATCAAGGCATGCTGTAACTGATCACTGTCACTGCTTTTGGCTACAGAATATTTAGCGATATCACACACTGGGAACAGGCTAGAAGCTACATATATCACTCTGCTTACTGTATCTGGATGGATCAGGCTGCTACCACAGGTGAGATTCAACCAGTTGAGTACAGTGTCTGATTACAAATACAAAATATCTGTAAACATATTTTCTTCAGTTCTCTGCTGTACCTGGAATACATTAGTGAGGGCCTGCCTGGGCAGCTTGTTGTGGATGATGGAGAAAAGTTTGCTGAGCGGTCGCAGGAAGGCCGAGGGCTGCACACACTGCCGCAGCAGGTTCTGCACCGTAGCCAGGATGTCGATTTCTGTCTCCTGAAATAAACACACAGCAAGGTCATTCATGGGCAGCATGAAGATGTATGAACACTTGTAACTTGGCACAAACAGCATTAGCCCTGAGTTAAGCCTCGAAAGGCACACGTGCTTCTCTGGTTATTTCGAAACCCAACCTTCTTTACTAGAATTGTAAAACCAAAATCCTTGAGCATGGCTGGTTCACCATTCATAACTTATTTGATTAGTAGTAGATAAAGATGTTACACATAGCCTTGGAGGCTTTGTTCAATGCAGAAAGATTTACATATTTTCATCAAATATGTGATCATTAGGAAATGCAACTCATTTAGGTTCATCTCATCTGGACCAGTTTATTTATTTATTTTTTTGGAAAATGGACACATAATAAGTTATTAGTCTTACTTGAGGATTGTGGGCTTTCTGGAGGTAGGGCAGCAACAGGCTGATAAGCACAGAGCTCTGCTCCTTGTCGCTCACAAATCGACTGACCCTGACAGAGAAACATTTAAAAATGTGTTTGATGAGACAAAAAGTGCATTCATAAGCGAGAAAAACACATTTTACATCCAGTTAAGCTTAAAAACTGAATGTGCACTGCATGTTCTCATCAAAATAAAACACTAACTTGGAGAGGATGTTGAGCTCTTTGGCCACTTGTGGCCTGAACTTCTTCTTCCTGAGTCTGTCAGTGTTGCGTACAACTCCGCTGAGGTACTGCAGCAGGGTGGAGATGTGAGGCAGCAGCAGTCTGGAGCCCTGAGTTAAAGAGTCTGTGGGAAATACAACAACATGCACACTTGACTTGGCAGCAATTCTCCAGACTCTGGAGTTAGAAGATGAAGAAGGCAAACTGCAGACAAAGAATTTGGAGAAAAATACTTAACACTCCATATTTAAATTATTTTGTAAAAAGCTAACTCTGCTAACCTGCAGTGACAAGGGCGCCCTCTTTTGGTTGTGGGAACACACAGCCGTTGACACTCAGCTCGGTCTCAGCCTCTGAGGCAACAAAGTCTGCAGTGGTTGCTAGGGACTCTGCTATGTCCATTACCATGGCGATAGTCACTAGGGAAGCGTTTTTGGCTGAGAGGAGGGCAAAGACGTTCAGGAGGACATCGCACTCCGGGTGGTCTGGCCTCTGCTTGGCCAAGAGGGGGAAGTACCTGACAGGCGGGCGGACAAAAAAAATCTATTAACTTACGTACAGATGTCCTGGTAGACAGATGAGCAATGTGATGGGAGTAAGACAGATGGAGGAGAAAGGCAGACTCTAACCTGGCATTTTTGCACCACACATGGATGAGTTTCAGCAGAGGGGTGGGGGAGTAAGGGCTCTCTGTTGGGAGACGACAAACCTGCACAAAAAGACACTCTTAGGTGAGCCAGAAATCTATGGACATAAGATAAACATAATGAAAACACAAAAGTTGTCTGCAAAACGTACCTGAGGCCAGACCACAGCCTGAAATACAGCGTCCAGCTCGTCTGCAGTGAAGCTGTAGGAGTCGAAGCTGTCAAAAAAGTCCTGGATCCTCAGGATGCCAAGTCGCCTCAGGTTCTTCAGAGGACTGATGCAACCTGCACGCAGCTGCAGAAAACAGGGACATAGAGTCGTCTTTTAGGTTTGCAGCAATGGGGGGGGGTGTTATATAGGTTTTCCTACAAATATGTGAAATAGACACAAGCCTGCTTCTCTGGCTTGTAGACACATTATGCAAAGACACAAAGACACCTTCTATTTTAGGGCAAACCTGATTGGGTAAACATTGGAAAAATAATGTAATCATTAGAAATCTGTTTAGGAAACAAATATTCTTATCAACCACTATCCTGATTACCTGGTCCCTGTTGTCCAGGACAATGGACACTGAGGCGGTGATGCACAGCAGAATCTGCAGCACTTTAGGCAGGTAGATGTGGATGAGGTGGCCCAGTTTCTGTATCACCACATTGATGATGTTCAGCAGGCTGTGCTGACGGCCCAGCGGCAGGACGGCGCCCACGTCTGTCTCAGCTATCGCTCCTTCCACCGCTGACAGGCAGGAACCTGGGGAAACAGACGAAGAGAAGATTGACACGAGAACTTCTACTGTCAAAATGCTGTTTCTGACATTTGGGGAGCATTAGTTCATGAGTACAGTACATGTAGGTTGCTGATGAAGTCTATAAAATGTATTTATCAGTCTATAAAATTGTAGACAAAGACAAATGCCCATCACAGGTTACCAGATGAAAAAAATGGTTTATTTTTTTTGTGTTACCACCAAAAAACCCAAATATTAAATATTTAACTTTATTATTGTTTAAAATCAGCAAAACCTGCCAAAAATATCTTATCTTATGAAATTAAATGTTCTTCTCACATTTAAGAACTAATTCAAAAAAGACAGAATAGTTTTTAAGCTGACCAAATATTTGAAAATCACAGTTTTAGATACCCACAAAAAAAACTCAATTTAACTTATGTTGACTAGGGTTAAAAGTCAGACAATTTTTGGTTGGTTTTTCCATAGCTTCTTCAACAAGGTTTGTTTGTCTGTGGTAGAAAAACGCAGCTTTGTGTCTTTGATTGTCTACCACAGACTCGTCCTTACCTTGGCTGTAATGGCAGACGGGCTCCAGCAGCAGGTCGATGAATATTCCCAGCTCCTCCGCCTGGCAACCTGCCAGGAAGCGCAGGATGATGGAGGACCGGGAGGCGGCACTCGCCTTCCCCTGAAACTTGCTTCCTGCTTTACTGCGCAGACGGCCAAACAGGATCCTGTGTCAGAAACAGCAAACAGATCAAATCAAATTGTTGGTTACTTCTGGTAAAGCTGTGGTATATTATCAACTGGGAAGATAGAAAAACAAACAAAATGGCCTCCTATTTTTATACAACACAGACACAAAAATGGGAGCTTAGGGGGCAAAGTAATTAAAAATCAGGTAGTAAAAAATGACTTCCATAATTAAAAGTAATCTTTCATTGTTTGTATCATTTAATTAATGATGACTAAAGGAGTAGAAAACGTTGGCGTCAAGCAGCCAGCAGCAGAGGAAAAGGCTGACTATGCAAACCACTGGATGAAAGAAATGCAGAACCAATATTAGAAAATAAAAGTCAACAATGGAAGTGTAGGAGACAGACTGGCTGGGGACACAGAGTATATAAAAGCACATTCCTATTTTTTAAAAGCCTGCTGTTGCTTTCTAGCAGATAAAAGCAGTTCAACTATGAACTGTCTTATAAGCTAATATGTAACTCACAGCTTTTGTTTTATAGTTCCATAAAAATACTCCCAAAAGTGGTTCTTAATTCAAGTCAAAGTTTTACATTTTGGGAAGTACACTTTCAGCTCCTTGCTGCAAACAAAAATACATTTTTTTCCCCAAAAGTCAAAAACTAATGAAAACACACACACAGTACCTCATGAGCAGTGGGATGAGTTTGGCTCTGTGTGAAGCATCAACCACTTCTGTCTCCTCAGAGATGTTGAAATGAACAATCTCCTCTTTGAAGTGTTTGTCATCCAGTAGCTTCTCAAGATTCTCCCTGAAAACAAAACAAAAACAAAGGTCAAACACTGGGACACAGAGCATCACCCCTGCAGCGTGTAGTGCTTCAATGTCTTGTACGACTTATTTCCTCCAGAAACTCCTAATTGCCCATAATGTAGCCTCAGAATGATGCTATATCTATTTAATAACCAGTTAATAACAATATAAACTGAATGTGAAAAGCCATGTTGTACATTCTAAGATATTACTGCTGTCTGCCACTGTGCTGAAACCAGGTCAGTGTGGCAGCCTGATTCTGAACAAAGAGTCACACACAATCATCTGTAATGCAAAACTTCCCAGGAAATACACATCTGTCTGCAGGTAGGCTGCAGGCACGGTAAAGGGATAGCCCGATAACAGACAGTAGAGGGCATGATGTCAGGCAGAGTCAGCACTGAGGTGGAAGTTAACATTCCTCCGCCTGTAACCACAGAGGGTTGAGGACGAGAGCTCTGATTCTTATCGTGGACACTCACAATGAGCCCATTGAGGGAAGAGAAGAAATGGGGAGAAATGTTACTGTACATTTGTTTTCCTGTCCATGAATTAGGGTGGTTACGATAGATTCCTTACCTGTATGGTACTATGTTGGGGTCTTTGTATGCACACACACATTCTAGTGCCACTCGCTGGATCTGCTGGTCCTGATGGCAGAGTAACTGAAAACAGGGAGACACAGAGAGGAAATATATCATACTGGTTAGGTGCCTAGGAAAATACTCAACCTTTATATATTAAAACATCAAAGCTCCAAGGTATTCATGGCTAAATGTGTGTGTGTTAGGATTACCTGGTTATAGAGCCCACTGAGGCTGCTCTCCATGTACAGAGAGCGAGGGTTGGTGAATTTGGCGAATACCTTCAGATGGGTAATCAGCTGTCTGTGAGAAAAAAGACAATTCCCACATAGGATTCACAATTATACTTCCAGACTGTATCAGCAGTATACAAAGAAACCACCAAAACCTTTATTTAAACTTACTATTTATTTGGGCAAAGCTCTTGAACAACTGCTTATGTTTAGACAAGGTGTAACAGAAGATAAGGTTGGCTGCTTTTGTTAAATAAATAAATGTGGGTTTTGTAATGTTAATATATCTCAAAAAAAGCCTTAAAAAAAAGGGAGGGTGAAGCGAGCGAGTTGAGATCTGCAACTACCACGCTAGATTCCACTAAACCCTCCACACCGCACACACAATTTGTGTAATATCTGTTAATCAGTGTGTGATTCTGATGTCTTACTTGGCCGCGGCTCTCCTCGGAAGTGCCTTTCTCTGCTGTCTGCCTCCCTCCTCGTCCTCCTCTTGCTTCTCCTCGTCTTTCTCCTCTTCGTCCTCCGCAGCCATCACAGACTCCTCCAGGGCAGCATCATTCCTCTTCCTCAAGTCCTGAGTGGGAGCCACCAGTAGGTCGGCGGGGTAAAACTCATTCCTGGCAACAACAAAAAAAACCCGATCAGGACTAGATAGTACTTGCACTCTGATGGCAACCTGTTACATTTCCCTGAATCCACCTAAAAGCACTGTAAACACTGACCTGATGAACCTGAGCAGCAGAGGGCTCAGTTCCCGGCTGCGTGGTTCCACTCTGTCGGGAAACTGGGCCATGGAGCGCCACAGCAGGCTGCGGAAGTTGGGGAAGTCCGTCCTCTCGTTGGGGTTAGAGGTCAACTTCAGCCGCTCTAGGAACAGCACCCCCACGTCCCCGCTTTCAATGACATCGCAGCCCGGTTCGCCCTCCAGCCCCGACTCTCCCTCTTCATCATCCTCGCCATCCTCCAGCAATTCTTTCTCTGCAGAGAGGAAGATCGACTTCAGTCACATTTCCCCTCGTGGTTCAATACATTTGCTGCTAAATGAATATACTATGAACATGATTTGTTGTTTTTTTTAGCAGAAGCACCATGGCTGTGGGTCGCACCATGTTAAACCTGACACCAAACAAAGAATTTACACAAAAAAATGCGGCACCAGAAACCTGCAGCATTGTATTCAGCCCTTACCAGCCAGCCCTGCCACCATTTCTAGATTTTCATGGTAGACCTTCCAGAAGTCCTTGTTGTCCATCCCTTTGGCATGAGTCCTGTGAAGAGGAAAGAGACCCATTTAATGCTAAATGTAATCAGCGGACGCCTCAACATGTTCAATATTTGCAATATTTGTTCAGTCAATTCGGACAGGTTAGCATTGTTAGCATTCCTCATTTAAAACCAATGTGTTCAAAGCTACAGTAAAACGCCAACAATCCATGCTGCGTTACAGGAGGCAGGATTCTTTCTACTCACACAAGCAGTTCGATGACTGCGTCCCACAGTGGCTTGAAGTTGACGAACAGCATTGCAATGAGGTAGCGCAGAGGCACCTGAAGGGAAACAAGCGAGACGTGATTACGTAGCTTTCAATACACTTACTACTATTTCACAACAGAATGTGGCATGAGAAGTGAGTTTTAAACTCCAGAAATCTCATACATTCAAAACTCTACTGCAGACAATAATATCAAAAATCACATCACAAGAATAAATTATCCATATCATGGTGTTGCTAGAACCTCCTCTGTACCTGTTGGAAGGTGTTGGGCGGCCCCTGCGGCAGACTGCGCTGCACCAGGTCGTGTCTCAGCTTCCGGAGGTGGAGCAGCTTGTCTCTGTAGTCCTGCACTGAAGCCGGCACCAGCTCAGCCTGCAGGCAAACTGCAAACACCGGCTGCACCTCCACGTTCTCCTCACCCTGGACAGAAGGGGCACACACTCGCACAAATGAGCACACAAGCTTATAGTTTCTTACCGTTAAGAATGAGAATCTGGACTGACAGTCGTACCTCGGTCTGTGGAGGGAGCTCTGCCTCAAATTGAGAGAGAATCCTCAGAGTCAGCAGGCGGATCTGAGGGAGAAAACAGTTCAGGTCAGACATTCTGTGAAACTCTGGATTAAATGTGCGTTTAGGTGGCTGCAGACATACCTTGGAGATGTTGGAGGAGAGGTTGACATGCAGTATCTGGTAGAGCTCCAGCAATGCACTGTGGGATAGGTGCTCTGAAACCCCGCTGAGCGACAGGCGGGTGTAGTACAGGTCTCCTAGCAGCAGGGCAGACAGGTCGGTGGGAAACTTCCTGTAATCAGAATGGTCAAGTTTGCACCCTTTAGTGGAAGTGATGTTCACTATCTGCTGCGATAAATGGAGGAGCATTACATTCAGCAACAAAAATAGCCGGAAGTACCGTAGGATGGCGTTTATCTTGTCCACAGTGATCAGTGAGAGAAGCTCAGTAGAGCCGTCCAGAGTGAGGAGGCAGCTCAGGGCCTGTCTGCCTACAAACAGACCAGCTGCAGGGTGGAGAAGTGAAGCGGGACAAAAGGGCTTCAGTCAACCATTGTTGCTATGAATATTTATGAATATATTTATGTTTCTGACACTTTTCATATGGTGTTAACATAAACAAAAACAAAACCCTAAGAAATCCCCAACCTTTTCCCAGTTTCTCTGTCTCAATCTCGCACAGGAGGTGGTTTAAGAGAGCAGTCACAGCTGGAACAACACTAGTTGGAGCAATAGGCCTGAAAAACGTAAATACAGTAGATCAGTATTATAAATACAACAAAGGCAAGGATCACAGTAACAGTCGAGGCTCCTGCTGCAATGTCACATTATTCTTCTCTGACATTCCATATAAGAAACTTAACGTATATTAATTCCCATTTTATTAACATTTTTTTTAATGAGGCAAACTACTCTAAACCACAAAAAATATATCATATATATTTATGATTTTCTATATTGTATATATATCAACTTTCCCAACTCTCCCTGTCTGGAATACATCCCTCTGAAAAGAAAACTCATGACCAGTATTAGCCCCTGAGTACTGTAACAGTGTATAGTGTGTGTGTGTGTTACCTGAGGTGTGGCAGAAGCACCAGGGCGGCCCAAGGCAGTGACAGGTTGGTGATGGGCTGGTCCTGCTCATCAGGAAATTTGATCAGCGACAGCACCAGCTCTGGGACTGCAGGCTGCTCTGATGATGTGCTGCTGGCCTCCTTACTGCTGAACACTCTGCTGGAGGAGACAAACACGTTTACCTCCCTGAAAATAACACAGTAAAATGTAAGCATTCATGTATACAGTAGCATCTCACCCCGTGGTCTGTCCGGTGAAGAGCAGTGGGTAGGTTTCAAAGGCCATGGAGCCGTCTGTGGGGGGTGGGGCTTTGGCGAGGATCAGACTGACCAACACATCCAGGCCACAGTGGCGAGACAGGGCGTCGCCGCAGCTGAGCAACCCGGCGGCGAAGCGCAAGAGGCTGGGGAGGAAGAGCTGGAGGAATGGGGGCGAGAGAAAAGTCAGAGTCAGGGAGTTGTAGAGAGGAAGGAGACACAAGCAGAAGCAGAAGAAAATACTGGATGTATCACTGCAGCGGCGACTCACCTGTTCAAACTGTTTCATGGTGAACATCTCCTTGGTGAACTCCAGTATCAGATCTTGCCCTATTGTGCTGCCAAACACCTTGTGAAGAAGACAGAGAGGCACGTAAATACACCCTGCACAAACATGCATAAATATACAGATGCGTTTGTTCTTCCTCTTTAATGCAAAAAACACACACCTTCTGGACCGTCTCCTGGATGAGTGCTTTGGGCAGGGCGACGTTCTCCCCGAGGAGCAAAGAGGAGATGATCTGGAGGAGCAGACGGGAACAAGAAGCCGACAGAGACGAGCTCTGAATCAGCCGCAACACCGTCTGCAGGCAGAAAATATAATAACAATGAAAACACTGACACTGACACGCCATTTTGACAACTATTCTTATCTTTATTATTCTATAAACTAATTAAAACATATCTATAAATATTATATTCCATAGCTTCCGATAGATACTCCCAAATGTCACACACTGGACCTCAACAGGGAATTTAGTGTTCTCCTCTTACCTGGCAGATAGCCTCTGGCTTGGTGATCTTGGCTCCGTCCCTGTGGGACACCAGGGTGTGGAAAATGAACAGCAGCCTCTCTAGCTGCTCTGTAGCCTGCTCCGCCTCTTCTCCTTTCGCCTCCATGACTCCCAGGACCTCCACCACACTGACCTGTACACGGGACACACCACCATCAGACACAAGGCGGGGAAAGTGCAAAAAGGTTTTGGATGTTCTGACTGAAACTAAACAAGTTGGACATCTCGCCTACCTGTAAGGACTCCCACAAAACAAGGAAGTGTTCCCTTTCAACGTGCTCGGCTGCAGCCTGAGCCATCTGATCCAGAGCGTCCTTGACGGTGTCCCAAGGCAGAGAGACTCCTGGGTTTGTTGCGGGTCCCAGCTTACGTAAAGCTACAGGGAGAGCCTGGAGAGAGGGGTGAGGAGAAAGAGTAAATCTGTTTAGTCTTCAACTCAATTACATTTACAAAATGTATTTGTGCTAAAGAAAAGCACACTCTCTGGAAAATAAACTCACCTTTGTAGCACAAGAATGGAACATGTTTCTGACTCCTTTGCACATTTCAAACAGCAGCTGACCGGCTCCTTCTGCCTTGTCGGGGTGCTGCTGCAGATCTGAGAACACGTGACCGAGCAGGGCATCAAGATCAGGAACCTGCGTGGTACAATGAGACATCGTTGTATTATGAACTTCCGGGCACAAGCTCATGTTTGCCATCTGCGCACATGCAAACAACTCACCTTTCTCATCAAAAACGAGAAGCTCTCGGCTGCAAACTTGCGGATGTGCTCTTTCTTGTGTGCCAACAGTGTGCTGTACAAACTGTGGGGGAAAGAGGCGTTCATTTACACCCACGGGTTCGTGTAATACCATCCGCCACATTGGAAAACACATTCACCTGTAAAACCTCCACAGTCTGATTCTCACCTGTAGATGTTGCTCATGTCCTTCACCATAACCCTCCACAGGTACTTGTAGAGGTAGGAGAGACAGGTGAAAGCCCACTCCAGGACCTCTGTGTCCTTGGTGTCCAGCAGCGAGGTGATGAGGATGAAGAAGTCAGGGAAATGGGGGTAGAAGTCAGTCTGCAGGTCTCTGGCCAGCTGCACCACCAGGCTGGAGGGAGAAAGAGAGGAGAGTTCATGGATGTGTCACACTTACTCTACAGCTAGTATATCAGCAATGTTGTTCCTCTGGTAAACACAAGCCACATGCAAAAAATTAAAGACAACTCACTCCAGCAGTGGCTGGTAGGCCAGACTGTCCTTGACAGCCAGGTGTGTTTTCAGACTCTCCACTATGGACGTCTGATGGAACACCAGCATGTTGAAGGACTGGCTCTTGTTGGAAACCTCTTTCAGAAATGTAGCTGTGGAGGAAAGGAACTCATTTAACATTGGCTCCAAACACACAGCCGCTTTCTGCAGGATTAATGGTAGTTAAGTCTTACTACAAGGTGATATTACAGCTTATGATGCGTTTATAGTTTACACTTACTAAAATGCAACGTCAAGTTGAGGTCTCTCCATTTTGTCAGTCCTTCAGAGAAGTATGTTTCTACTTCCTGCACGAGGAGCCAAACAAAGTCATTACCAATCAGATGCAAACCATGGAAACACTGGGTACAGCTCAACGTATAAATAAGAGGAAGATTATGTAATATGTAAGATCACTGACTGTACCAACCTCTGCGTAAGATCCAGTCCTGTCGATACGGTGGATGACATCAATGTTGACATTGGCAAGTCTCTCAGCAAAAGTGAGAAACTGAAAGAGACACACGAGAAGGGTTTATAACCTGCTACAGCTGGGAGACAACCCACTGAACCCTCATACTGTACTAATGGGACTTTAATAATGGGATTTCTATTCAATAACTTATGAGCATAAACTATCTCAGGTCAAATTAACAGTGAATCTATCTATTTGCTTCCAAACGTTACATCTAAAATATCAGTATATGTTTTTATCTCCACTCTAGCCCTCTGTCTCTACTAGCATCATGCTGTAGTAAGGTTCTGTGCTCTCACCCTGTAGGTGTTCTCAGATTTGTGATACGAAGACTTTGATTTAATCTTCATCTTTGCCTCCTCGGTTGAAAAGAGATGAATTGTATTCCAATGGTGGCCGCGCGGTTTAAACGACTCATTAATAAAACTACAAACTGTTTCTGCTCTTGGCTACAACTGTTTACACACACGCCGACACCAGGGCGCTGCCATGCTGAACAAAGCATTGTGGGAATTTTTTTTTTCCTCCGCGTGGTATGCGAAGAGAAGCAAAGAGGGCGAGAGAGAAATCGCCCCTCCACTTCCGCCTTCGTTTGAGGCTTCGCGCCTCCTTACTTCCGCCTTCGTTTACAGTTACAGATAAAAAATGTTTTAAATAACCTCGGACCGTGTAAGAGCATGAAGCTAAGCGAGAGATAACGCACCTGACCTTGTTTAAATACGTTAAAAAAGAAGCATTTCACACTGTTACTATAGCTGGCTATAATTTATGGACTAAAGGCAAGATTACTTTGCTGGTTATGACCACCAGTTCAGAGCAGACTTGGCTAGTTAAAGGTCCAGTGGGCATGCCATACACTGGAGGAGATCTGAACAGGATCTATTGGCAGAAATTGAATATAATATATTATATATAATATAAATATTACTAATAATTATAATAATTATAATTAGGTATATTTTCATTAGTGTATAAAAACCTTAAAATAAGAACATTTGTGTTTTCGAAACCTTAGAATGAGCCATATTTATCTACAGAGGGAGCGGGTCCTACGGAATCCGCCATGTTGGACTGCCATGTTTCTACAGTAGCCCAGAACAGACAAACCAAACACTGGCTTTAGATATGTCCTCATGCATTTTTCGCAAGTTTGAAGGCCACTATAGTTTCTCCGACATACTTGGTTGACTCCTTCTTTGGTTGCAGTCTGCAATCTCAACACTAGAAGCCACTAAATCCTACACACTGGTCCTTTAAAACAACACTTATTTTCTTAGCATTTCATAGATATGGTACATCTCCTGTGAGCCCTTTTATTATTCTACCACCCACTAATGGTAGAATAATGAATTGTTTTCACAACAGTTAAATTCTTGAAGGTAGAAAAAGGCATCGTCGCCATGGTGGAAGAAAAAGGAATACATGTATTGAGAATATGCGGAGACGATTTCATCATCAACTACTGGAAACAAAGTTGACCATGGTAGGAACAAAACAGACACCACACAGAGATGGAAAAACATTACAATGGTCTTTTACAACACCCTGGATGTCTTGTTTGCACCTTGGACAGCTCCAGAAAAAATACATTTATAGAGGAGTCAGGGAAGGCACTAGTAACACCTCATACAGAAATGACTACATATACCTAAACAAAATAAAATACCCTGTGTCAGAAAATGTAAATTATCTATTATGTTCACTAAAATGAAGAAAAACATAAAAAAAATATAAAGTATTTACATGTTTAGAAAATGCAGAGTGCTGTATGTTCCAGGTTAGTTTAACCCAGAAAAAATTGTTAATTGATTCGAAAGGGAATACAACACGAGAGCTAAAACACCCCATGTCTGCAGAGAGGGCAAATTGTTTGATAGGATTCTGATAGACTGCAGTCCAATTCCTTCTAAATCCAGATAATCCAGTCTCACAACCGCTCAATCCTTTTCCTCCATTCACTAAATGATTAATAAAACCACAGTTTACTTAAGTGCGGCCTCCCCTTCCTGCCAGCTTTACTAAATTGTTTAAATTTTAGAGGTCTGTCTCTTATCGGTACCTACACACATTTCAAAAGCAGTGAATAACACTGCAGTACGGGGTCTATTGTGCACGACAGTTGAAAAAAAAGATGGTAGAGACAATTGCCTGGCACAGAAAAGGTAACAGCAAATAAACAAAAATGGTGAGTTCGTAAAAATGTACAGGGATGTGACAATCTTCTTTGATTCTGCTGTTGTTTCATTTATTTATTTCAAAATCTGTATTCATATAATCTAGAATCACTCCACCTGAATACATTTTTTTGTAAGTGTAAAAGTAAAATTAAAAGTGTGAATATTGCAAAGATACTGTACACTTGGAAAATAGGGACTCTAAAAGGCTTTCATAAGGCTATCACAAACATATGGAGCAAATTAACATAGGAGTGCCTGTAGGTCATGGGTGAACAACAAATTAGATCTTGCTTGTAGAAAAGTGTGTTTTCTGTGTGTGTGTGTGTGTGTGTGTGTGTGTGTGTGTGTGTGTGTGTGTGTGTGTGTGTGTGTGTGTGTGTGTAAAGGTCTGGAGTCTGGACTGATGATAGCTTTTATCTTGTGGTCAGGTGAACAATTCCTTGTCCTCGCCTGTTGACTTCACATGTACCTGCCTGGAATGCTCTCTCTCTCTCTCTCTCTCTCTCTCTCTCTCTCTCTCTCTCTCTCTCTCCCTCTCTCTCTCTCTCTCTCTTCCACATACACACACATAAAAGGTCTTTCCGTCTGTAGTCCTGCTCTCAGCTCAGTGTTGAGCGAGAAGTTGATGTATCAGGACTTCATTCATCGAGGACTATCTGTTTTTCCTTTATGAGTGCAAAACACTTTGGACAGTTTGAGTAACTTAGTTTGATTTCTAGTTTTGATCTGATTACTACTAAAATGTCAGGGGACTCTCTGATGTCTGGCTCCTTTGTGGTGGCAGACTATGTGGTGTTTGCTCTCATGCTCGTAGTGTCCGCCGCTGTTGGGGTCTACTACGCCTGGGCGGACAGGGGCCAGCGAAGCTCGGGGGACTTCCTAATGGGGGGCCGAAGACTAACGGCCCTGCCTGTCTCCTTGTCCCTGACTGCCAGCTTCATGTCAGCCATCACCGTGCTGTCCAACCCGGCTGAGGTAAGGTTATCAAAGCAGATTCAAAGGAACAAATTCAAGAACTCTCTTGAAAAGTTATTTTGGGTCTTTTTCTGTCTGTAGATTGAATTTTTCAATACAAGAAAACTTTTTTTAGAGGGGTGAGATGCATAATTTTCCCTGATTTCTCAAGTGAATCTGAGCCACAATGGTAGACAATGAGACCTACATGGGACTTAAACTTATGAGCTTAAAAGCAGGGCTATTCATCACACCAATGCAATAAAAATTAATGGCAACTCATTGATTCCAAAATCCTAAAGAACATTATTAATTCATATCATCCATCTGTAGGTTTACCGCTACGGAGCCAATATTGGATTTTATGGTCTCTCCTATGTAATGACGATGGTGGTCACATCTGAAGTCTTCCTCCCAGTATTTTACAGGCTGGCCATCACCAGCACGTATGAGGTGAGTGCGGTTTGGTTTTTAGAATAGCGTTCATGTGGTTTTCCTGTTCCGTTACATTCACAAAGCCATGAAATATGTAAGTAAAATGTTTTGTTTTTGAACTGGAGCAGATATTTGACTGCTGTTGTCTTACTGTGCAAACAAAAAGGTTGGTGTAAGAGTGGTTAAAAATGACAATGAAAACGCTGAGGTGCATGCGTTTGGCCCAGCTTGAGGTTGATATGGCTCTGCTCCAAAAAGTGTGTTGAAATAGAGTCAGGTAAAGGTAAGGGGCTAGGGAAGGATGGCTTTAAGTTTCCCATTTAGCCTCCTCTCTTGTAATATCAGTTGATCACTTATTGGAAGCTCTTTTGTTGTGTTTTTCTCTAAGTAAGTAAGTTGCATTGTAGAATGGTTTTGATGCTCAGGTGTGTTTTAGCCCTGATTTATTGTCCTTTTTTTTATTTCTATAAAAATTATTGGAATTTCTGGGCAGTAAAGTTAAGGTGAAGTGGTCCAGAAGTAGGCCTGGGAGTTACATGTAACTGAGTTATGTAACCAGGATACTGGATCCCTTACAGCTATAGAAAAAAAGGAATTAATTAAAGGAGTACAAAGTATATCAGTTTATCAAGTTAGATTAATTATTAAGTACATTATTATTGTGACATTTAAATGAGGTTACTGACCACATACAGGTAATTAGTAATTGTATCAGATTACATTTTTAAAGTAACCCTCCCCATCCTCTCCAGCGATGGATAAAGAGTGATGAATGTAGGATCACGCACTGCTACTTAATGAACCCTTGGATCCAAAGTAAGGGGGACTGTCACTAATTTTGAGTGTGATAATAGTGTATGATAACGTCTTGAATTCTCATGCTATTTTTCTTGATACTGGCCTTTTGTATCGTCTGTTCTTTTCTGTGTCTGTCAAGTATCTGGAGCTGCGTTTCAACAGAGCAACACGTCTGCTGGGAACTGTGCTCTTCATTGTTCAGACCGTGAGTAAGAAGCCAGTCAACACATAATGAGGGGCTTTGACGTCTTGAGGGCAAAACAGCAAATCTGACACCTGAGGGTCATTTACGTGTGTGTATTATTTCTCTTTGTCACAGATCCTCTACACTGGAATCGTCATTTATGCCCCAGCTCTTGCTTTAAACCAAGGTAGGTCGGTTTCAGTCCACAGCGGGCCAGATTCATGACACATTCCTGCACGAGAGCACTTACAGCTGCTTGGTGTTGATCAGTCGAGTGTGTCTGAAACCCTCCCTCTCTCTGCAGTAACTGGTATGGATCTGTGGGGTGCAGTGATCTCCACAGGCGTGGTCTGCACCTTTTACTGCACAATGGTACGCAACAAAGTCTGCTCAACTGGACTCTGCTGTGCAAATGCTTTTCCCAGGACCTGTATTTTTTGAATTCCCAGATTTTAATGTACAGTAAATCTGTACCTATCTGTTTGTGGTCTACACTGTTACAGGGTGGTCTGAAGGCAGTGGTGTGGACTGATGTGTTCCAGGTTGGTATTACTGGAACTAATTCGACAGATTCATGAAGGAATTCAGAGTGCTCAAGTCAAGGATTACCGTGCATGTGTCAGACCTTTTTGTGGTTGCTAATGACACCACCAGTGTTTCATACACAACAGCTGTAAGCTACCACAGCAAGAAACTACTCTCCACTCATACAAAAAAATAAGTCATTACATATTAACCACATTTGATTCAAAACACCAAAATAATGCATTATTAAGTGCAACAAACTGAGAAATTGGAACCACTACTAGAACAAAAATCAGGGAACTTATTTTCAATATTTTCCCTTCCAGCTTGGTGTCATGCTTGCAGGCTTCCTGTCTGTCATCATCAGGTCTGTGGTCTTACAAGGTGGAGTCTTCCCCATAATTTCAGATTCACAACAAGGAGGGAGGCTCAACTTTTTGGAGTGAGTATGTGTCAGAGATGATTATCTGTATTTAATAGAAGAGATAACTTGTTACACAGCTACAGTGACAGGCATATTACAAGCCCCCATGAGACTAGATGCAAACCAGTATACACTATAATATTTATATAATAGTACATGTTCTAAAAGTACAGTGCTATCTCTTCCATGAAAAACAATCTGCTGTGTTTCTGGTGCTAAGACATTCAAACACGTTCCTCTGTGTCTCTCTCCATGGTGCTGAAAGGTTTGATCCCAGTTTAATCCATCAGTTTCAACTTTACATTTGAATGAATGAATTTCTGGCAACAATAGGAAAGCTTTTACTTTCATGTTTTAACTGAAATTCAAACTGCCCTCTTTCATCAGCTTTGACACAAACCCTCTGAGGAGACACACCTTTTGGACCATAACCGTTGGAGGGACATTTGTCTGGATCAGTATCTATGGGATCAACCAGGCCCAGGTTCAGAGATACATCTCCTGCAAGAGTCTCACTCACGCCAGACTGTGAGTCCTGTTTTACCGGGAGAGATGTTTACATGATAGTATTCTATATAATAGTATATTTTTTAGAATATACAGACATTTGTGCACTGTAGAACAGACAAAGTTGTACTGTGTCTTACTTATAATAGCTGGTAAACATGCATATTTAAACTGAATATATTAATTTGTAATTTATGATTTTTAATATGCATACATGCATACATATATGTTAATAAATCCATGTCTCTATTTAAAATGTTCAATGTTTTTACATGTTTTTGTCCATCTGCTTTCCTACTCCATGTGTGTTTTCCCAGATCTCTGTACATCAACCTGTTAGGTCTGTTGTCCATCTTGCTGTGCTCAGTGTTTGCAGGAATGTGCCTCTACTCAGTCTATAAGAACTGTGACCCATGGACAGCCGGTCTGGTTTCTGCTCCCGATCAGGTACGATGGAGAGAGGCATAGCTGCTAAACAGTCTGTCAACTGAGGTGATTTGAAATCTATTTTCGGTTCCCAATCAACATCCACCCACTGACACCTTAGCCAGCTTTATAAGCCTTATAGGGTTATATTTATGTATCCATTTTGAGACTCCAACCCTCCTGATCACATTATGTTAATTCAGTGTCACCCTTCCTCTGTAGTTGATGCCATATTTGGTGATGGACATCTTGGGAGACTATCCTGGCCTTCCTGGACTGTTTGTTGCAGCTGCTTACAGTGGATCTCTAAGGTTAATACAGTAATTTACTACAAAGTGGGATTGACAGGAAAAAAACATGTGTATCATGGTCCTTCTTTGAGTAAAATGTGTATCATTTTGATGTTATTTCCACTCCAGCACAGTGTCTTCCAGCATCAATGCGCTGGCTGCAGTGACAGTAGAGGACCTGATCAAACCGTACATCAACATGTCTGAGAAACACCTGTCCTGGACCTCAAAAGGACTGAGTGAGTGGGTTGTCCTCACAGTATTTCAGCTGAATGAGTTGATTGTTGAACACTAACACGATTAACGTTAGGTGTTAATTAATGATTAGAACCTCAAATTCTTCCCCTGTGTCGTTTGCAGGTCTCATATATGGGGTTTTATGTATTGGAATGGCTGGACTGGCTTCACTCATGGGAGGGATCTTGCAGGTAGAGTAGATCTGTGTCTGTTTCTCTCTGCTTAAACAAAGACTAAAGTATTAAAGGACGTATATAATTGTTAATTACACTATGTTCTGTAAGCTTTAGCAGAGACCCTGTCAGGGGTTCATGAGTAGGAATGAACCCTGCTACTGATATGTGCTTCTTTATACAGGCAGCCATCAGCATATTTGGGGTCATTGGAGGTCCTTTACTCGGCCTGTTTACATTGGGTATCCTGTGTCCATTTGCCAACTCAAAAGTAAGCCTCTTCTCATTTAACTGTGGTTGTTTGTTATTTTTGGGAATACAGTAACCCACACATTAATCCTGTGTTGTACTCCTGGGATAATAATTTACCGTATAAAGTATTTATCCTATAAAATACACTGACTACAGTTTGGAAATTGCTTCATTTTTCATGTATAGATTAGCAGTACAGCTCCCCAAATTATACATCACATCACTTTCTCACTTTCCACCCTTTCAAGTGTCTGTATAATATTTACACATGCTGCTCCTCTGAAAAGCACATTTACATTGATTAAAATGTTTTCTAGGGCGCTTTGTCAGGCCTTCTGTCAGGGTTGGTTGTGTCACTGTGGGTGGGCATCGGAGCCCAGATATACCCTCCCCCTCCCAAAATGACCCGACCTCTGTCACTGACCACTGAGGGCTGTAACTTCACCACTACAGACAGCCTCAACTGGACTTCCACTGCTCTGCCAACAGAACCAGCCTCCATCACCACAGCCCCATTACACAACATTGACGGCAAGTAAGTGTGCAACTGGCAACGGACTGTGATTGATTGATTGATTGATTGATCTTATTATTACAAATATCCTATTACTACCCAACTCAGAATAAACATGTCTTGTATATCTAAATCTCTTGTCACAATGTTGTCTTTATGAGCAAGATTTCCCTCCTCATGCACTATTTTCTCCACCTCCAGTCCTCTGCTGGCAGATAACTGGTACTCTCTGTCCTACCTTTACTTCAGTCCTATTGGAACCATAGTAGCTATCAGTGTGGGACTATTAGTCAGCCTGTTTACAGGTACTGTAACATATTCCACTGCATAATTGATCATTTCTAAATAAGTACTTCTTCAGATCTCACTGCCGTACTGCTTTGTAATGAACTATAATGTTGGTGTGCTCGTAATGTGCATTTCAGGAGGCTGGAAGCTGAAGGTGGAATCAAAGCTCACATTAATGAAAGAGGACACAACTCTTTATCATCTGGTCAAACTTTTCAAAGACAGAGTAAGTGCCGCAGCAGTGAAACAACACTGAATGCTACAGACTGATAACAGCTGCTGACTTTCTGCTGTGTGCTCTCCCCGTTTTGAGGTCATGAGACGATCAGGAAAGCTTGACCTGACGAGGGACAGAGAGAAGAAATTTGGCAGCGCTAATCCTGCTTTCTGTGACGTTGAGCTGGACTTAACCAAAAGCAGCATCCCTACATGAAATGCAACTAATATGTGTTTATATCATTTCTGAATTTAATTTTTTTTCCTATGGTCTAATACAAGACAAGTACATTTCTATAATTTGTTGTAAAATGGATAATGGAATAATGAAAATATCACTTTAAATATACATTTGTGCAACATTTATGTTTGTGGCGTTCTGGTTTCAAATCCACCTTCCAACAGGAGCCTTTCTGTGTGGCGTTTGCATGTTTTCCATGTCTGTGTAAGTTGTGAGTCTTTATGTGATAGGCCTGTGATAAACTGACCTATTCACTCCTCACAGCACACAGTAAACATACATGATGGATTAATTCACACCTAATATAGGCCATTCAGGTATTTGAACCTGTGTTTACAAAGGCATGCTGAAATACAATATATTTTACTTTATTAAATAACACTGAGTCACTGGCTAGGTGGACTTCTGTGAGCCCTGATCTGAACCCGCCTTTAATGAACTCTCCTTGTAAAATATTGATTTTGGCATTTTAAAACTGAAATTGTGCCAGCTGGCCAAACAGCCTGTTTGAAGCAAAGAATATGATACAAGGTACAGGAAATGTCCTACAAATGATACATGTCTTAAATGAATAAACATACTGTTACATTCTAGAAAATGAGTACCTAATGTGTGTGTGGTTGCAAGAAAACAATGCCTGCTCTCAGGACATTCACTTCATATAACCTGTCTCGATGCTCTGGATGGTGCCGTGGCAGAAGTTGACCAGAATCTGAAGGGACAGATGGACTTTCTTCAGTCTCCTCAGGTTTCAAAGTGTTGGAGATACCCAGAAACTTAAAGCTGGCGACACGCTCAACCTCCGTCCCGTTGATACAGATGAGAGTCCTGTGCAGCAGGAAATGAACTTCAAAGCACTAAAGCAGCTATGACAGAAAACAAGTGGCCAGTTGAAGCACAGTATGCAGAGCCTTCCATAAATGCCAGCTGCCAGCCAAGCAGCCAACTACTCATTTAAGTCCAACCGGCTACTTTATTATATTCACTTTCGAATAACAAGTTACACACTAGCCTCTGCTTTTTGGGGGTTTTATTATAGGAAAGGTGAAGATTGACAGGAAAGGGGGGAAAGAAAGAGGGCATAACATGCAGCAAAGGGCTGAAGGGTGGAATCAAACCTGGACCGCTGTGGTAAGGACTCAGCCTGTATGGGGCACCTACTCTACCAGAGGAGCTACCAGGGGCCCCGTAGGTTTATTTGACAAATAATTTAATAATTAATAATAATAATTTTGTTACATCAGACTTTGAAATACATGTTCTCCCTTAAAATCCTTTATAGTATTTAATAGTTTATTTTTGTTGAATTAAAAAAAAGTGCATTTAGCAATATATTAACTATTATATTACTTAATATTACTATATTAACAATTCTAATTCAGGTCTAATGATTATTAGATACCTAAGTTCTGATCAGTAAAGAAGAGGTGTGGTTTTAAACAGACTGTGTGGGCTGAAAGAAGACTACATTGAATGCAGAAAATATTATAGATAATAACATTATAGGCCTACTACTGTCTCATTATTATTTGTATAATTATTGTGATTAGAATTAATGCATTACTGCTTTATTGGTTCAATCTTAACTCTGATTAAAAGGAGATAGAGACTAGCTACAGAGATATACAGTATGGTAAACGGATTTAACTCAAGTGTTAAAGATGTCTGTAGTCTATAGTTGATGTAATCATATGTTACAAAGCTTGAACATATCTCATACATAATGTGAACCGTGTTCTGGGGCTCGGGACCCCCACTAGGGGTCGCCAAAGCTTAAATATCAGCATTTGGGTCAGTTTTGTGAAGAAAAGTAAATGTAAAGTAAATTATTATGTAAATTGTCTAATAGAACAATGGTCAAGCATCAGGGACAAAAAAACGCTTAATTTGTCAAAAAACAACCCAAGTAAGTCGGTTTGATTGTTAAAAATGATCAAAAATACACAACACAGACTTGAATTGTATAAAATGTTACCTAAACAGGAAATGATCTGCTCAAAATTCATCCAGATCACTCACTTTACACACACTTCTTACAGTTACTGAGTTTATGATTTGAGTTTATTGTACAGTTTTAAATATAACATGAAATATCCATAAAATAAGTCACTTAGTCAGGGCTCATCAGTTGACTAAATTACTAAAAAAGCCTACGCACAGCCACTAATATCTATCCGGTTGTTTGACAAGCCCCGCCTCTCATTTAAACCCAGAAAGAATAAAGAATACATGAACAGGACAAAATTACGGAGTCCCTAAAGTCTCAAAAGGTTTGTGGGCACAAGTTATTATCTTGTGGCTTTACAGGCATGTGTTTGCTGATTTCTCCACTATGTTTGAAACATTGCTGTGTTCATTGCTTTATTTAAGCAGTCAGTTAGCTATGTTATTGCGAGGTGAGCTGGTTGATAAGATAGTTGACAAAGATAGCTTTCTGTTATTCACCCGTTTTACCGAAGTGTCCATGCCCCTCTAAACAGAATCTGGCGGACATTCAGATTTCAGCAAGAGCAGCAAGAATTTCATGTTATGACATTCCGAGGTTAAAATAAAACTTGCATATGAATTTAAAGTAAATTATACTTGTGCGGACAAAAATATTTCCTTTTGGGGACTTTAGGGGCTCCGTACAAAATAATTCAATACATATTTAAATTAGGACATTTAATTATTAAATTAGGACATTACTATTGAGATTATTTTTTATTTTATTCTAATTGAAATATATGTATATATGTTCTATTTATGTGTGGCATGAAAGGGCTACAGCTTACAATTCATTGTATGAACCCATGTTGAAAAATGACAGTTAATAACCCATAAATAAATATTGGTAGTTAAATTTAAAGTAAATACGTCAATGTCTTTAAATGCCTAATTTCTACAACTCCACATAATAACTTCAGTGTTTCTACATATAAGACAATTTGATTGGATGCGATAAAACATATTCTAATTAGAGCTGAAACGAATTGTCGATTGTCTGTCTACAGAAAATTAAGAAGCAGACATTTTTATAATTAGCCGTTCCAATGTCAAGATTGTCAAGAGTTTTTTTTATATTTGCAAACTGAATAACTCGGACAAAACATGAAAGACGTCAGCATGCGCTCTGGAAAAATGTAAAGGGACAGTCATTTAATAATAATAATAATAATAATAATAATAATAATAATAATAATAGCATATAATTTAAACATGAATGGAATGAACTGTTCATTGTAAAGAAATACTTTAGGTAAATATTTAAAAAGAGTGAAAACAACAGAACTGTACTTAAATAACTTTATAACTAAATAATAACTATTATTTTAATAATCTTTTCATCGGAAAAATTAAGAGCAAAATGGGATTCGATTAGTCAATTAATAATTTAGTGTATTTACTTAAAAAATGGTCAAAAAGTGTCAATCACTTATTCTTAGAGCCCAAAAAAGGCAAATTGACCTTATTAAAAGTGGTTCAAATAATTAATCACACATGAAAGTAATTTTCCGTTTATTGACTAATCAATTAATGACAGATTGTTTTAAGTCTAATACAAATAACGATAATAGTAAAAGCATGCTTTAAAATATAACTGGGCAAGTGCTCGCATTAAATAAAATGCCTAAATAAAACTATTGTTTAATATTTTCCTCGAGGACACCTGACGCCACAGATAACGTGCCACTGAGGTCATGACGACGAGGACTGACGTGTTGAGCTGCTCCTATAAAAGCAGAGGCCACAGTTCTACCTTCCTTCTGCACCTGAGCGCTGACAGACAGACAGACAGACAGACAGCAGCTGAACTCTTGAGAAGTGAAACTCTTCAAGTGCGGAATTGTTGGACAGTGAAAACTGCGAATTAATAAACCAGAGCAGAGCTGTGGAAATCTACAGGAAACATCTTTCAAGTGTCAAAAATGGTCTCCACTAGGTTTCGACGTGAGAAATACGCGCTGACTGCATTCATCTTCAGATTGCTGGATGCACGCTATGGTAAAATACAGTTCATCACATATTAGCTTCATTTCTCTATAGAGGCTGATTATTAAATGAAGCCTAAATATATATTATCTTGTGCCTTATGTAATAATACAGGTTAAATATTATATATTATATTATAAATATGAGTTATTCCATTGTGTTTGGGTGAACTTATTTCCCCAGGCCACCTCACACCTGAGTTTCACCTGTTATTTCACAGTAAAATGATTGCAGATGATAACATTTTATAAATGTGCACATGTCAGGTGGAAAGTGTCTGAATATTAGTGTAGTGATTGAGAAACGCATCCATTTTGAGGGGGGGCACAGGTGTCTTAGAGATAACAGTAAATTATAGGACAAAGATGGCGACTGGGTCATTTTTTAGAAAATGCTAAAAGTTGTCTATATTGCACGCGCCATGGAAACGACGTAAGATAATGGAACTAGTGTGGGATTGACGTCTGACGTCAGTGTGGTCAACCTAGAATATATAGAATCTATTATTTTATTTTAAATGATACTTTTACTAATCTATATGGAGCTCATCACTTGCTCTAGCAATGTAAACGCCTGTTTCCCAGTAAAGCCCCTTTATTTTGAAATTAATTTGACTAATTGCAATAAATGCGACCAAATTTAAAATCATGTGTCACAATTCTTACAGCGGGAAACATGAAGCTTAGACATTATTCACTCTGAAGTCTCTACAAAGGTCAACATATATCTAGAAATATACATTTTGTTTCAAGCTACCCATAGGTTTTTAATTCAAATGCAGCTAATGAATAATTTCTGAAACTATTTGTAACATTTTTCCGATGTAAATATCAAATCTGAAGGATATTTGAAGAATATTTGTACCAAGGGCCAAACTCAATCAGCAGAACCTGTTTAGTGTCGACAAAATATGAATTAACAAACTTTTTGGATCTAAAGGGTTTTAGTCAAAGTCATGTTGTCTTTTATACATGTAGGCCTACTTTAAGCTTTTTTAGTCCTGCTGTGATGTGATCTGTGTTTTAAAGTCATAACAGTGCAGCTGTCTCCAGGCTTTAAATATCTCATGACTAATGTGACTCTTTTTCTCTCCATTTAGTCGACCTGCCGAGGCCGGGACGTGTCCTTGAGATGGTTCTTACAAACTTGAGGAACCGTCCTCTGAAAAAGAGCAATGTAGACTCCATGAGCAAGTCCATCATCAGCATGTACCACGACCTCATCACAGGTTCAAAGAAGTTCCCTTTGATTGAATACAGAGGACTCTTCCGTGGAGAACTGATTCAGACCTCCTTTGACAGGATCAAGCAGAACTCTAGGGAGAACACTGTGCCATCTCCTTTAACGGATGCACCAGGGATACTAGCACTTACTGTGGGTTCCCGCTCTCCTACTCCAAATATTCTGACTCCCGTTATTCCTGACAAGTTGGAGCTCGGAACTATGAAGGCCGACCGCAGAAATCACGTCTTCAGTTTGCAGCTTAATCGCAGAACTATCACCAGAGTCATCTCCACCGTGTACAGCACTGAGGAAACTGAGGTGTCCAACCTCTGGAGAGTGACGGATTACAGTAAAGATGGAAACATTCTGATGTCGGCCCATTGTCAGTTCTTCCAAATGTATGAAGACTATGCACAGACTGTCAGACAGGGGAAGAGGAAACGTACAGAGGAGAGCAGCAGCCAGTCACCACCAAAGAAATGTTTAAGACTGTGATGGTCCTTTGCTGTGCTGCAGCTTTTGGTCCTCTGTGGATTCAGGATCTGGCAGGTTAACCAGCTGGATTACTGTGACCCCTGAGAACTGGTCTTTGCGTCTGGCAGGGATAGCGACAGCCCCTGGTAGCGTCTTGCACCGGGGGCCCATATAGACATACTGCCCCATATGAAGAGCAGGGTTGACTGAGGGGTTATTGTACATTTGTAAATAGTTTCTTTCACCATGGTTGTGGCACACAGGTCAGTGTTTTTGGTGCGTCTTGCACTTTTCTTTATTTCTTGGTGCTGGCCTGTGTGTCTGACATGGTGGCAACTGTGAGAGAGCTATGAGGATCTCTAGAGATAGGAGCTCTCTTTATCCAGGGTTTACCCCACCCACATTATATAATGAATATGACTCATCACTACCATCGCAAGCTTCAGATGTCACAACACTGCTGATCCACCAAAGGCAGGCAGGTCGACAAGGGAGAACAGGCTAGAACAGCCAGATAGAGGCCAGTGAAGATATCAATCCATTCTGGGCCTCTCTCCCAGTTAACCAGACCAGCCAGCGGTGGACAGAGAGGAAAACACTTGGGTGTTGTGAAGAATGCTGTGATTTTATTTTAAAGGAAGGCTGAAATGTCACCAAGAGTGAACAAACAGGTAATTTGTTCTTTACAATCAATCTAAATGTGTTTCTGGTGTAGTAGCTCTTATTAAATCCTACAGTATGGAGCAATAATAAACTAGAGTTAATGTTACTGTTAATGTCAGCCAGTGAAAACATGTGACAGTAGCTGTAATGTAATCCAGTAACCAGAAAACATCAAAGATAAAAACAAAGGTACTGACTGTTATCATTCCCTGTCTGCTTTTAGCCTTCAAGAGAAAGGAGAGGAGAGAGGAGAGGAGAGGGGAGGAGAGGAGAGGAGAGGAGAGGGGAAGAGAGGGGCGGAGACGAGAGGAGAGGAGAGGAGAAGGGAGGAGACGAGGGGAGAGGAGAGGAGAGGAGAAGGGAGGAGATGAGGGGAGAGGAGAGGAGGAGACAAGGAGAGAGGAGATGAAAGCAGAGGAGAGGAGAGCAGAGGAGAGGAGAGGAAATGAGGGGAGAGGAGAGGAGAGGAGAAGTGAAGAGAGGGGCGGAGACGAGAGGAGAGGAGACAAGAGTGGAGGAGACAACACCCACGACCAGCTCTCCCATTGAAATTGATGACTCTACATTTATTTGATCTCATTTTCAGACTGATCAATATTTCTTCTGTTTATCTGAAGTTATTAGCTGTTGTTCACACTTCTTTGCAGTTTGTCTTTCAGAAAGAGAGTCTGGATGAGACGAGGAACAGAGACATCTTTCAGAGAGAAGAGAGGAAGCGACATGAAGAGGAAACAAGAACAACACCCGACGAGACAAAGAGAGGACAAATCATACGTTGTTTCTTTCTATACTGATCAATAATTCTTATTTTGATGAAGTTATTATCTGTCATTTGTCCTTCAGGAAGAGAAGAGGAATCCAGAAGAGATGGGGAAAGGAGACGGCATACATTGTGAACCTTCTCCTTTAAAAAAGATATGTATACATTTTTATCTATTTTATTATCATCTATTTTCTCATCCTCTACAGATGGACAGTTCTTCTGAATGCTGATGTTGTTTTATTCATAATTAACTTCCTTATCTGACATCTGTCTTTTAGAGACAGAAGAGAAAACAACAGGAAGAGGAATCAAGAAAAAGACCAGATGAGACAAGAGGCGAGGAGACAGGACAGCGAGCACTGTGAACCCTCTTCTCTAAAAAGGTAAATATACATTCATTATATGTTTTATGAGGATTTCTTTACTAATTGATAGTTGACACAACTTTGACATTTGTCCTTTAGGAAGAGGAGTCTAGAGGAGACGGGAAGAGGAGACAGCGAGCACTGTGAACCCTCTCATTTAAAAGGATAAATATACATTTATTTCATGTTATTATCAGAATTCATATATTGATGAACACTCCGTTTGTTGGGCAATTAAGTCTTATTGCACCTTTTCTGCCTTCATCCATTTCCAGTGTGGACGAGCGGCCCCAGATGTCCCCTTCATCAGCTCCAGCAGGACCATCAAAGACAGTTTACTGTCCTGAAGATGAGCAGCCTTACAGCTACATTTGTCATGTTTGATAGTTACATTGTAGCATGGTTTGTCTTTCTCAAGGACTCTAATAAACTAATATTCACAGGACAAGTTACAGTGTGTGTTTGCATTAATAGACATATGGAGAAACCAACCAGGGTATTTAATATGATCTGTTCTGTAAAACCAGTCATCAGAACGTCCACAGTGACTGCATGTTACAAGTACAAAAGTTAGCAGTAAGCTAAAGTAGAATGGTCATTTTTATAACAGTATGAAATGGGGGAACTTTAGTATGAATATGAATCTCTATTTGCATCAGTGCAATATAACTGGATGATGAAGTGTGTATGAACAGTAGAAGTCTTGCATAATAAAGGTTTTTATTCTTACAGAATTCACTATTATGTTCCAGGGAAATCTGCCTGTCCCTGTATTTTAAAAGTTTTTATACTTAATCTCTTCAAAGAATAATAAAAGCCCAGAGTCACATACTCTTGGCTCCAGAGCCAAATGCAGTTGTAGTCCGCTCCATGCCACATACACAGAAAATGTATAAACAGATATTAAAATAATAACAATACTAATTAATATTATTATTAATAATAATAATGAATGCCTTAAAACAAATTATATACAAGGAGCACTAAAGGAAGAAACAAAAGGAAAAATGCATTTGATTTACAAGGAATATGTACAGTTACATAGAATACATACTGTATTGTAGATTGAAAGTTTGTTATAATCGGAACTATTACATTATAATGTGAAGATAGATTTTTAATCAAGATATACATTTCAAAATATTTTGAGAATGATTTTGAGGGCATGGTGAAAACATGAACCCAAGCTACACAGGACCTTCACTCTGCTGAACAGCCTTGTCCTGAATTAGAAAAGTGAAAACAACCAATGAGCTAATAGAACAATAAGAAGTATTATTGTTCAAATAAAGAAAACATAATACAGAGAATTGTATAAAAAGTTCCCAAAAATTCATCTAAATTGCTTGTTTGATTAAATAATGAATAAATAATTTAAATTAATTAAAATCATACATAAATAAGAAAGGAAATCACAAACGTTATGCAGTAGTAATATAGTAATAATAGTAAGTTGAATTAAAAAGAAGACAAATAGAAGTAAGTGCTGTTACTTTAAAGAAATGATTAATTTAAAGTAAAAATAGTTAATAAGTAAACCCTACATTTTCAAGAGGGTGGAGGAAGAATAAGGAACAATTTTATATGATAGACTTAATTAAATTAAAGAACACATTCAGCAGCCTCTGCATACAACTGATTATCAATTATACAACTGCCCTTCTTAGTGTAGCCTTACTCAAATGAACCAGAAACGAGGACACAACTAAATTAAAAAATAATGACCAAACAAGAGCTGCAGACACTGCAGTAAGGGGAAACAATCATTATTAGGCTACAGAAATTAAATAAGCTGGCACTTTAGCAGAACAAAACATCACCAAGGCAGACGACACGGATATTTAGAAAAAATAAAAACTGCCACAAACACACATATTAAAGCTAAAAGAGAGATGCACAGGTTTTGTCCCCCTCAGTCTCTCTGTCCCACTATAACCAGTCCCCTCAGTCTCTCTGTCCCACTATAACCAGTCCCCTCAGTCTCTCTGTCCCACTATAACCAGTCCCCTCAGTCTCTCCGTCCCACTATAACCAGTCCCCTCAGTCTCTCTGTCCCACTATAACCAGTCCCCTCAGTCTCTCTGTCCCACTATAACCAGTCAGCCATTTCTTCAATGAACGTGAACGCTGACGAGGATCCAAGCATGAGCATTTCACCATTTAGCCAGACCCAGTGTGCACCTGTTGGTCACGCATCATCTTGGGTGCATTTGATTAAGACCACTTAGCGTGCCCACCGGGTGGTGCATTAAACCAGTAATTAACTCAGGAACCCATTACTGCCTATGCCAAAGAATAATAATCCCTGACCTTAACCCATCATTATGTCATTTTCCATTTTATTGCATTGTCGTACTTTTCACAAACGGCTAGACTCAGCCAGTGAACCTAACCCTCTGAGACTGGTGATGTAGGAAGTTGGGATGTCAACTCACCTGGTACTTTCTTCTACACACCACAGTGGATACAACAAACACACAGACACACACACAAGTTCTTGCACACTCTCTCTCAGTCATACACTTCAAAAGCTCGTCTCTCTGGGTGTGAAATGACTTCTCTCCTGGCCGACTTCACATTGTGTAGTAATTGCACACCTTCATCTTTTTCTTTTTCCCCCTGTTACTGCTTGCCATTTTCCGTCAGTCTGCTCGTATGTCTTCCTTAAATGGCTAATCAACATGAAATTGCTGTAAACTGCAGAGGATCTGCTCTGTAAAATGCTTGATTGACCAACTGTCCTTTAACATGTACCGTCACTATTATATTTATATAGTGTTGTTACAAATTGGGTTTCATTTTCTTGTATAGCATTTAGAATTTTCAAAAATTGTTTACATACATTGGCTTCATTCACCTGCAATCTGAATGAGTAAATATGTAAATGACTGAAATATGCAGTTTAAGAAGGAGTTCATGTTTTTCAATGTAATTAAACCTTTTTATGGATATGGTGTTGTTTTCGTCGTACAGTATATTTAATCCTCACACAGCCAACTCTGTAATAATACAACTGTTAACATGAGAACCTTTCCCATCTCTACCACCCATCCCATATGATGTGAAGGTGGCATATGTGTAAAGAGTGGTCAAAAAGGTATTTCTGGCTCTTGGAAAAAATAAAAACCAAGAAAGTAACATTTGACAGCTTCTTTCCACGTTTACTGTCAGATAAAAGCTTAGGTTTGGCTTCTTGTTTTGTTTCATCCCTGCAAATCACAAATTCTGTTCCTACAATATTGTCTAACAAGACTAAAAGTCTACAGCCATGCTGCACTGTGAGGCTGTATGTAGGCACACTGGTGCTTTGAACTAAATGCTAACATCAGCATGCTATCATTGGCAATGCTAACATGCTGATGTTTAGCAGTTATAATGTTGACCCTATTCCATCGCCATCACTAACAGAAAATCCTAATAGTTATACAGTTATTTAGTCATAAACTGCACATCCCTACAGGGCTATAAATGTCTGCACCAAATGTCTATCCATCCAGTAGTTTTTGGTGGACCGATCAATAGACAGACAATGCCATACTGTAAACCTTCAGTTTGAACTGTCGTTTCCATATTAACGTTGTTTAGTTTTTATTTTCAAAAACTTTATTTTACTTTGACTTGTTTTATTTTTGTCAGAGTTACCTTATTATCAATTTCAAGTTCATTTGCCCATCCTCGTCATACTTATTTATCTAACTCTCCACATCACAACAGAGAGTGTATGTGCACATGAACAATTCTGTAGGTACCATCAGAGGAGTGGAGAAATCTTGTGGAGAGATGGGTTGTGATGGACTGTGGGTGTTGCATATGAAATATTTATCTGACTTTGTCTCTAAAGATTCCTGCGAGTTAAGTATCAATTTAAGGCCCTTAGGAACTGGATCTATCCAGCTGTTTCTGACCGACTGTCACCAGACAAAGACGAACAAAAAAAACAAATGGAAACAAACGAAAGAAGTAATTCAGCTCGATAGAAATGTATTGAACCATCTACAATCACAAGAAAAGACTGTGTGTGTTAGGTAAGGGAGGAGGGGGTAGGGTAAAGGGGGAGAGGGGGTAGGGTTAGGGGGTAGAGGGGGTAGGGTAAGGGGGGAGAGGGGCTAGGGTAAGGGGGGAGAGGGGTAAAGGATAGGGAAGGGGAAAGGGGAAGAGGGATGGGGAAAGGGGAAGAGGGATGGGGTAGGAAAGGGGGAGAGGGTAAGGTAGGGAGGGAGTAGAAGGTGGGGGGGTTCAGTAGAAAGCATCTCCTGCTGGTGTCAGACTGGAGTTAAACCAGCAGTTTCTTCCTCTGTACTGGTGCCTGTCAGTCTGCACCCATCGTCTGTTTGTTACTCCTCCTCTTTTTTGACTCTTTTTATCATTCATTTCTTTCTCTTCACTCCTTTTCATCTCCGTCTCATTTTGTTTGTTCTCCATCCTTTCTTTCCCATATTGCTTGGCTTTTTCTTTCTGTTCCTTTTCCATCCTTTCTTTCCCATATTGCTTTGTTTTTTCTTTCTGTTCCTTTTCCATCCTTTCTTTCCCATATTGCTTTGTTTTTTCTTTCTTTTCCTTTTCCACCCTTTCTTTCCCATATTGCTTGGCTTTTTCTTTCTGTTCCTTTTCCATCCTTTCTTTCCCATATTGCTTTGTTTTTTCTTTCTTTTCCTTTTCCACCCTTTCTTTCCCATATTGCTTGGCTTTTTCTTTCTGTTCCTTTTCCATTGTTCCTTTCTCTTTCTTGCTCTCATTCTTGTTCTCATTCTCATCCTGTTCCTCCTCTTTCATTATGTCCTCTTCCTGCTCCTTCTTCACTTTTTTCACCCACTGCTTCTGCTTCTGCTTCTTTTTGTTCAAAGTGAGATTCTGAAAAGACAAAAACAGTATTTATTCTTTTTTCTGAACCAATCTAAAACCAGCTTTAACAATCAAAGTCACCATTCTGAAGAAATATTATGAGCTGAGGCAGCGAACCTGAAGCTGGTTGGTCTTAGAGATGAGGCTCGCCTCCAGAACGTCACATGTTCTCCTCCACTCCTCTTCACTCGTCTTCAGCTCTTTCTCTTTCTGAGTCAGCAGGACCAAGGTGTCCACATGGGCTCTGGTTCTGGCCCGCCTTTTCTTGATTTCTCTTTTGAGGAGGTCATCTTTTTGTTTCAGCTCCTCTTGGAGCTGGCTCACCTCCACCTGCCTGCTTTCCAAAAGGCCAGCCTGCTCTTTCAGGGCTTTATTTTCGACTTCAAGAGCCTTTATCTGAGTGATAGCAGAGAACAAGGCCTCTCTGAGTCCCTGCACGATGGAGTCAGGGTGCTGCTGGGAAGAGACTGCACCAACATGCGCTGGGCCAAATGACTGAAAGACAGAAACATGCGTGTTACACAGAGTACAGTCTTGTGATGGACACATTGGACACAAAGAAACTCAACCTGTGCACTAACTCACAGATAAATCTACTGTAAGGACCACACTCCTTGGGGCAGTCCTCAACAGAGAGCAACAACACACATATTCTATGAAGACTAAACATTGCTTAGACCATAGACTATTAAAAATGAATTTATTACCTTATTACCAAAGACCAAAGACATGCTGCCACATTTATTTTCAGTGTGAATTAGTGAATGTGTTTTTACATTATTTTGGTGGAACTTAAAGTAAGGTTTGGGTCATGGCTTACACACATGCACGGCTACTTTTTTCCATTTATAATCGACACTGATAGCAGCTGTTTTGGTATCCTGAGAGAAGAAATATGGCACATTTTTGCCTAAGAAACCCAACTACAATTATAAAATGATCCCTTGCTATTAATGTTCAAAAGATATCAGAGGTATTTCTCAGTGTGGCTTACTGGATATCATAACATAACAAGCTGTATGGATATAAATCTGCTTGCAAGCAAATGATTTAATAGGTTTTACTGATGCTTTTGACAAAACAAGAAGAAAAAGTCTGCTGGGCTAGAGAGGGCTAAATAAAGTCTGCCCGGGTCAAATGAGAAAATCTTACCAAGTTTCTTGTACCAGATCTTCTGTCCATGTCGACACAGTGAAGATACAGCAGTGGCAGAGAAGATAGTTGTTACAGTTGGAGTTCAACTTGAAACTGTACTGGAGTTTCAGAATTGTAACACTTTCTGATATAGTTGTTGTTGAAGTTGAATCCGTAGATGTAGATTGATGTTGTATTTTGCAATAGTTTGAAGGGTTTGTTCTCACAAGACAAAGAGATAGTACTCGGTTCAGGTCGTCAGATGCAAATGAGGTTTTTGCAGATTCCAACCAAGATGTTCATTATTGTGTCAGCATTCTAGAATAATGAACATTCTCATGGCGTGTGCGAGCTTCTCAACATTCTAACCAAGCTCTTGATAGAACTTCATTTAACATTTGAGCACAAAAACAACAACAAACAGTGTTTTTATTGTCATTGAACAGTGAACAGACTTCTGCTCTTGAAAGTAATAAGCAACATGACACACAGTTTTCATGGTCTCTGTGTCCTGTATTACCACTTAGCCCACATTGTGAAAGACATGAATCAAATCTGTGATGTAATAGCCAAAGTTTATCAGTTTATCAGAGAGGTGTTTGTCTCAATCAGAGGTATATCAAGAGAAATAATAATACCATGTTTCATACTTAATCTCTTCAAAGAATAATAAAAGCCCAGAGTCACATACTCTTGGCTCCAGACTGCCATCTGGTGGAAGTAACAAGTTACTGAGAAACATGTCACTGCAAATCCACCAAACCCCATTTGTGATTTGTCATTTTCAGTGAAATGCAGTTGTAGCCCACTCCATACCACACACACAGAAAACGTATAAACAGATATTAAAATAATGACAATACTAATTAATATTATTATTAATAATAATTCATGCCATAAAACAAATTTTATACAAGGAGCACTAAAGGAAGAAACAAAAGGAAAAATACATTTGATTTACAAGGAATATGTACAGTTACATACAAAACATACTGTATTGTAGATTGAAAGTTTGTTATAATGGGAACTATTACATTACAATGATACCAATGAGCTAATACAACAATAACAAGTATTATTGTTCAAATAAAGAAAACATAATACAGAGAATTGTATA
Organism: Dicentrarchus labrax; assembly: GCF_905237075.1. Lineage (NCBI taxonomy): Eukaryota > Metazoa > Chordata > Actinopteri > Moronidae > Dicentrarchus > Dicentrarchus labrax. The sequence goes on along the minus strand of NW_026136724.1, from coordinate 7,556,828 downwards.
AAAAGTTCAAAAATAATTATCTAAATTGCTTATTTGATTAAATAATGAATAAATAATTTAAATGAATGAAAATAATACAGAAATAAGAAAGGAAATCACAAACGTTAGGCATGGTAGTAATATTGTAATGATAGTAAGTTGAATTAAAAAGAAGACAAATAGAGAAACTCAAATAAAATCTACATCAAATGAATACAATAACTATGCTAAATGAGCTCCAGAGAAGATTGTAAGGACTCATATCCCCATATGGATTCAGATAAAAAGTGTGTCCACCCGTAATGATAAATTGGAGTATGTCTGTGCCACTTTGTTGTCCTATTTTGTTTAAATGTTACCACATATTAACAGCTCTGAGGTTGTATTTGAATTGTATCATAAAACAGAGGATGGAATTCAATAATATGAATTAAATTAGCGCCATCTCGTGGTTAGAATTTATAGTGCAGGAGGGTCAAAGGCAGAGAATTTCAGGTGGGAGCTGCTCTGCACTGATTTTCCCAGCAGTTTTCAGTCACATTTCCCAGCTTGGGAAGAAACATTATTCAAGTCAGAATGACATGACAGTATTCTATATAATAGTATATTTTTTGGAATATACAGACATTCGTGCACTGTAGAAGAGATACAGTTGTACTGTGTCATATCCATTTTGAGACCCCAACCCTCCTGATCACATTATGTTAATTCAGTGTCACCCTTCCTCTGTAGTTGATGCCATATTTGGTGATGGACATCTTGGGAGACTATCCTGGCCTTCCTGGACTGTTTGTTGCAGCTGCTTACAGTGGATCTCTAAGGTTAATACAGTAATTTACTACAAAGTGGGATTGACATGTGAAAAAAACATGTGTATCATGGTCCTTCTTTGAGTAAAATGTGTATCATTTTGATGTTATATCCACTCCAGCACAGGGTCTTCCAGCATTAATGCACTTGCTGCAGTGACAGTAGAGGACCTGATCAAACCGTACATCAACATGTCTGAGAAGGTCCTGGACCTCAAAAGGACTGAGTGAGTGGGTTGTCCTCAGTATTTCAGCTGAATGAGTTGATCGTTGAACACTAACACTATTAGGTGTTAATTAATGATTAGAACCTCAAATTCTTCCCCTGTGTTGTTTGCAGGTCTCATATATGGGGTTTTATGTATTGGAATGGCTGGACTGGCTTCACTCATGGGAGGGATCTTGCAGGTAGAGGAGATCTGTCAGAGTAGAGCAGTAGAGTATACGTAATGTGTATTTCAGGAGGCTGGAAGCTGAAGGTGGAATCAAAGCTCACATTAATGAAAGAGGACACAACTGTTGTTATAAGGAGTTTGGTCTAGACCTGCTCTATTTGAAAAGTGTCCTGAGATAACTTCTGTTATGAATTGGCGCTATACAAATTGAATTGAATTGAATTGAACTCTTTATCATCTGGTCAAACTTTTCAAAGACAGAGTAAGTGCCGCAGCAGTGAAACAACACTGAATGCTACAGACTGATAACAGCTGCTGACTTTCTGCTTTGTGCTCTCCCCGTTTTGAGGTCATGAGACGATCAGGAAAGCTTGACCTGACGAGGGACAGAGAGAAGAAATTTGGCAGCACTAATCCTGCTTTCTGTGACGTTGAGCTGGACTTAACCAAAAGCAGCATCCCTACATGAAATGCAACTAATATGTGTTTATATCATTTCTGGATTTAATTTTTTTTTCTATGGTCTAATACAAGAAAAGTACATTTCTATAATTTGTTGTAAAATGAATAATGAAATAATGAAAATATCACTTTAAATATACATTTGTGCAACATTTATGTTTGTGGCGTTCTGGTTTCAAATCCACCTTCCAACAGGAGCCTTTCTGTGTGGCGTTTGATGTGAGGCCTGTGATAAACTGACCTATTCACTCCTCACAGCACACAGTAAACATACATGATGGATTAATTCACACCTAATATAGGCCATTCAGGTATTTGAACCTGTGTTTACAAAGGCATGCTGAAATACAATATATTTTACTTTATTAAATAACACTGAGTCACTGGCTAGGTGGACTTCTGTGAGCCCTGATCTGAACCCGCCTTTAATGAACTCTCCTTGTAAAATATTGATTTTGGCATTTTAAAACTGAAATTGTGCCAGCTGGCCAAACAGCCTGTTTGAAGCAAAGAATATGATACAAGGTACAGGAAATGTCCTACAAATGATACATGTCTTAAATGAATAAACATACTGTTACATTCTAGGAAATGAGTACCTAATGTGTGTGTGGTTGCAAGAAAACAATGCCTGCTCTCAGGACATTCACTTCATATAACCTGTCTCGATGCTGTGGATGGTGCCGTGGCAGAAGTTGACCAGAATCTGAAGGGACAGATGGACTTTCTTCAGTCTCCTCAGGTTTCAAAGTGTTGGAGATACCCAGAAACTTAAAGCTGGCGACACGCTCAACCTCCGTCCCGTTGATACAGATGAGAGTCCTGTGCAGCAGGAAATGAACTTCAAAGCACTAAAGCAGCTATGACAGAAAACAAGTGGCCAGTTGAAGCACAGTATGCAGAGCCTTCCATAAATGCCAGCTGCCAGCCAAGCAGCCAACTACTCATTTAAGTCCAACCGGCTACTTTATTATATTCACTTTCGAATAACAAGTTACAATTCACAATGCGTGTACATTTTACAACCACTAGCCTCTGCTTTTTGGTTTTGGGTTTTATTATAGGAAAGGTGAAGATTGACAGGAAAGGGGGGAGAGAAAGAGGGCATAACATGCAGCAAAGGGCTGAAGGGTGGAATCAAACCTGGACCGCTGTGGTAAGGACTCAGCCTGTATGGGGCACATACTCTACCAGGGGAGCTACCAGGGGCCCCTTAGGTTTATTTGACAAATAATTTAATAATTAATAATAATAATTTTGTTACATAAGACTTTGAAATACATGTTCTCCCTTAAAATCCTTTATAGTATTTAATAGTTTATTTTTGTTGAATTAAAAAAAGTGCATTTAGCAATATATTAACTATTATATTACTTAATATTACTATATTAACAATTAAATTGTGTCCAAAAAAAAAGGTCTAATGATTATTAGATACATAAGTTCTGATCAGTAAAGAAGAGGTGTGGTTTTAAACAGACTGTGTGGGCTGAAAGAAGACTACATTGAATGTAGAAAATATTAGAGATAATAACATTATAGGCCTACTACTGTCTCATTATTATTTGTATAATTATTGTGATTAGAATTAATGCCTTATTGGTTCAATCTCAACTCTGATTCAAAAGGAGATAGAGACTAGCTACAGAGATATACAGTATGGTAAACGGATTTAACTCAAGTGTTAAAGATGTCTGTAGTCTATAGTTGATGTAATCATATGTTACAAAGCTTGAACATATCTCATACATAATGTGAACTGTGTTCTGGGGCTCGGGATCCCCACTAGGGGTCGCCAAAGCTTAAATATCAGCATTTGGAAAGAAGAAAAGTAAATGTAAATTATTATGTAAATTGTCTAATAGAACAATGGTCAAGCATCAGGGACAAAAAAACACGGAATTTGTCAAAAAACAACCCAAGTAAGTCGGTTTGATTGCTAAAAATGATCAAAAATACACAACACAGACTTGAATTGTATAAAATGTTACCTAAACAGGAAATTATCTGCTCAAAATTCATCCAGATCACTCACTTTACACACACTTCTTACAGTTACTGAGTTTATGATTTGAGTTTATTGTACAGTTTTAAATATAACATGAAATATCCATAAAATAAGTCACTTAGTCAGGGCTCATCAGTTGACTAAATTACTAAAAAAGCCTACGCACAGCCACTAATATCTATCCGGTTGTTTGACAAGCCCCGCCTCTCATTTAAACCCAGAAAGAATAAAGAATACATGAACAGGACAAAATTACGGAGTCCCTAAAGTCTCAAAAGGTTTGTGGGCGCAAGTTATTATCTTGTGGCTTTACAGGCATGTGTTTGCTGATTTCTCCACTATGTTTGAAACATTGCTGTGTTCATTGCTTTATTTAAGCAGTCAGTTAGCTATGTTATTGCGAGGTGAGCTGGTTGATAAGATAGTTGACAAAGATAGCTTTCTGTTATTCACCCGTTTTACCGAAGTGTCCATGCCCCTCTAAACAGAATCTGGCGGACATTCAGATTTCAGCAAGAGCAGCAAGAATTTCATGCTATGACATTCCGAGGTTAAAATAAAACTTGGTTATCTGAGTTCTCTCCATTATAGGACAGCTGTGTGCATCTGAAGCCGTTAGAGATGCATATGAATTTATAGTAAATTATCTTGTGCGCACAAAAATATTTCCTTTTGGGGACTTTAGGGGCTCTGTACAAAATAATTCAATACATATTTAAATTAGGACATTTAATTATTAAATTAGGACATTACTATTGAGATTATTTTGTATTTTATTCTAATTGAAATATATGTATATATGTTCTATTTATGTGTGGCATGAAAGGGCTACAGCTTACAATTCATTGTATGAACCCATGTTGAAAAATGACAGTTAATAACCCATAAATAAATATTGGTAGTTCAATTTAAAGTAAATACGTCAATGTCTTTAAATGCCTAATTTCTACAACTCCACATAATAACTTCAATGTTTCTACATATAAGACAATTTGATTGGATGCGATAAAACATATTCTAATTAGAGCTGAAACGAATTGTCGATTGTCTGTCTACAGAAAATTAAGAAGCAGACATTTTTATAATTAGCCGTTCCAATGTCAAGATTGTCAAGAGTTTTTTTTATATTTGCAAACTGAATAACTCGGACAAAACATGAAAGACGTCAGCATGTGCTCTGGAAAAATGTAAAGGGACAGTCATTTAATAATAATAATAATAATAATAATAATAATAGCATATAATTTAAACATGAATGGAATGAACTGTTCATTGTAAAGAAATACTTTAGGTAATTATTTCAAAAGAACAGAACTGTACTTAAATAACTTTATAACTAAATAATAACTATTATTTTAATAATCTTTTCATCGGAAAAATTAAGAGCAAAATGGGATTCGATTAGTCAATTAATAATTTAGTGTATTTACTTAAAAAATGGTCAAAAAGTGTCAATCACTTATTCTTAGAGCCCAAAAAGGCAAATTGACCTTATTAAAAGTGGTTCAAATAATTAATCACACATGAAAGTAATTTTCCGTTTATTGACTAATCAATTAATGACAGATTGTTTTAAGTCTAATACAAATAATGATAATAGTATAAGCATGCTTTAAAATATAACTGGGTAAGTGCTCGCATTAAATAAAATGCCTAAATAAAACTATTGTTTAATATTTTCCTCGAGGACACCTGACGCCACAGATAACGTGCCACTGAGGTCATGACGACGAGGACTGACGTGTTGAGCTGCTCCTATAAAAGCAGAGGCCACAGTTCTACCTTCCTTCTGCACCTGAGCACAGACAGACAGACAGACAGACAGCAGCTGAACTCTTGAGAAGTGAAACTCTTCAAGTGCGGAATTGTTGGACAGTGAAAACTGCGAATTAATAAACCAGAGCAGAGCTGTGGAAATCTACAGGAAACATCTTTCAAGTGTCAAAAATGGTCTCCACTAGGTTTCGACGTGAGAAATACGCGCTGACTGCATTCATCTTCAGATTGCTGGATGCACGCTATGGTAAAATACAGTTCATCACATATTAGCTTCATTTCTCTATAGAGGCTGATTATTAAATGAAGCCTAAATATATATTATCTTGTGCCTTATGTAATAATACAGGTTAAATATTATATATTATATTATAAATATGAGTTATTCCATTGTGTTTGGGTGAACTTATTTCCCCAGGCCACCTCACACCTGAGTTTCACCTGTTATTTCACAGTAAAATGATTGCAGATGATAACATTTTATAAATGTGCACATGTCAGGTGGAAAGTGTCTGAATATTAGTGTAGTGATTGAGAAACGCATCCATTTTGAGGGGGGGCACAGGTGTCTTAGAGATAACAGTAAATTATAGGACAAAGATGGCGACTGGGTCATTTTTTATAAAATGCTAAAAGTTGTCTATATTGCACGCGCCATGGAAACGACGTAAGATAATGGAACTAGTGTGGGATTGACGTCTGACGTCAGTGTGGTCAACCTAGAATATATAGGATCTATTATTTTATTTTAAATGATACTTTTACTAATCTATATGGAGCTCATCACTTGCTCTAGCAATGTAAACGCCTGTTTCCCAGTAAAGCCCCTTTATTTTGAAATTAATTTGACTAATTGCAATAAATGCGACCAAATTTAAAATCATGTGTCACAATTCTTACAGCGGGAAACATGAAGCTTAGACATTATTCACTCTGAAGTCTCTACAAAGGTCAACATATATCTAGAAATTTACATTTTGTTTCAAGCTACCCATAGGTTTTTAATTCTAATGCAGCTAATGAATAATTTCTGAAACATTTGTAACATTTTTCCGATGTGAATATCAAATCTGAAGGATATTTGAAGAATATTTGTACCAAGGGCCAAACTCAATCAGCAGAACCTGTTTAGTGTCGACAAAATATGAATTAACAAACTTTTTGGATCTAAAGGGTTTTAGTCAAAGTCATGTTGTCTTTTATACATGTAGGCCTACTTTAAGCTTTTTTAGTCCTGCTGTGATGTGATCTGTGTTTTAAAGTCATAACAGTGCAGCTGTCTCCAGGCTTTAAATATCTCATAACTAATGTGACTCTTTTTCTCTCCATTTAGTCGACCTGCCGAGGCCGGGACGTGTCCTTGAGATGGTTCTTACAAACTTGAGGAACCGTCCTCTGAAAAAGAGCAATGTAGACTCCATGAGCAAGTCCATCATCAGCATGTACCACGACCTCATCACAGGTTCAAAGAAGTTCCCTTTGATTGAATACAGAGGACTCTTCCGTGGAGAACTGATTCAGACCTCCTTTGACAGGATCAAGCAGAACTCTAGGGAGAACACTGTGCCATCTCCTTTAACGGATGCACCAGGGATACTAGCACTTACTGTGGGTTCCCGCTCTCCTACTCCAAATATTCTGACTCCCGTTATTCCTGACAAGTTGGAGCTCGGAACTATGAAGGCCGACCGCAGAAATCACGTCTTCAGTTTGCAGCTTAATCGCAGAACTATCACCAGAGTCATCTCCACCGTGTACAGCACTGAGGAAACTGAGGTGTCCAACCTCTGGAGAGTGACGGATTACAGTAAAGATGGAAACATTCTGATGTCGGCCCATTGTCAGTTCTTCCAAATGTATGAAGACTATGCACAGACTGTCAGACAGGGGAAGAGGAAACGTACAGAGGAGAGCAGCAGCCAGTCACCACCAAAGAAATGTTTAAGACTGTGATGGTCCTTTGCTGTGCTGCAGCTTTTGGTCCTCTGTGGATTCAGGATCTGGCAGGTTAACCAGCTGGATTACTGTGACCCCTGAGAACTGGTCTTTGCGTCTGGCAGGGATAGCGACAGCCCCTGGTAGCGTCTTGCACCGGGGGCCCATATAGACATACTGCCCCATATGAAGAGCAGGGTTGACTGAGGGGTTATTGTACATTTGTAAATAGTTTCTTTCACCATGGTTGTGGCACACAGGTCAGTGTTTTTGGTGCGTCTTGCACTTTTCTTTATTTCTTGGTGCTGGCCTGTGTGTCTGACATGGTGGCAACTGTGAGAGAGCTATGAGGATCTCTAGAGATAGGAGCTCTCTTTATCCAGGGTTTACCCCACCCACATTATATAATGAATATGACCCATCACTACCATCGCAAGCTTCAGATGTCACAACACTGCTGATCCACCAAAGGCAGGCAGGTCGACAAGGGAGAACAGGCTAGAACAGCCAGATAGAGGCCAGTGAAGATATCAATCCATTCTGGGCCTCTCTCCCGGTTAACCAGACCAGCCAGCGGTGGACAGAGAGGAAAACACTTGGGTGTTGTGAAGAATGCTGTGATTTTTTTTCAAAGGAAGGCTGAAATGTCACCAAGAGTGAACAAACAGGTAATTTGTTCTTTACAATCAATCTAAATGTGTTTCTGGTGTAGTAGCTCTTATTAAATCCTACAGTATGGAGCAATAATAAACTAGAGTTAATGTTACTGTTAATGTCAGCCAGTGAAAACATGTGACAGTAGCTGTAATGTAATCCAGTAACCAGAAAACATCAAAGATAAAAACAAAGGTAACAAAGGTACTGACTGTTATCATCCCTTGTCTGCTTTTAGCCTTCAAGAGAAAGGAGAGGAGAGGAGAGGAGAGGGGAGGAGAGGAGAGGAGAGGAGAGGAGAGGAGAGGGGAAGAGAGGGGCGGAGACGAGAGGAGAGGAGAGGAGAAGGGAGGAGACGAGGGGAGAGGAGAGGAGGAGACAAGGAGAGAGGAGATGAAAGCAGAGGAGAGGAGAGCAGAGGAGAGGAGATGAGGGGAGGGGAGGAAACGAGGGGAGAGGAGAGGAGAGGAGAAGTGAAGAGAGGGGCGGAGATGAGAGGAGAGGAGACAAGAGTGGAGGAGACAACACCCACGACCAGCTCTCCCATTGAAATTGATGACTCTACATTTATTTGATCTCATTTTCAGACTGATCAATATTTCTTCTGTTTATCTGAAGTTATTAGCTGTTGTTCACACTTCTCTGCAGTTTGTCTTTCAGAAAGAGAGTCTGGATGAGACGAGGAACAGAGACATCTTTCAGAGAGAAGAGAGGAAGCGACATGAAGAGGAAACAAGAACAACACCAGACGAGACAAAGAGAGGACAAATCATGCGTTGTTTCTTTCTATACTGATCAATAATTCTTATTTTGATGAAGTTATTATCTGTCATTTGTCCTTCAGGAAGAGAAGAGGAGTCCAGAAGAGACGGGGAAAGGAGATGGCATACATCATACATTATGAACCTTCTCCTTTAAAAAAGATATGTATACATTTTTATCTATTTTATTATCATCTATTTTCTCACCCTCTACAGATGGACAGTTCTTCTGAATGCTGATGTTGTTTTATTCATAATTAACTTCCTAATCTGACATCTGTCTTTTAGAGACAGAAGAGAAAACAACAGGAAGAGGAATCATGAAAAAGACCAGATGAGACAAGAGGCGAGGAGACAGGACAGCGAGCACTGTGAACCCTCTTCTCTAAAAAGGTAAATATACATTCATTATATGTTTTATGAGGATTTCTTTACTAATTGATAGTTGACACAACTTTGACATTTGTCCTTTCAGGAAGAGGAGTCTAGAGGAGACGGGAAGAGGAGACAGCGAGCACTGTGAACCCTCTCATTTAAAAGGATAAATATACATTTATTTCATGTTATTATCAGAATTCATATATTGATGAACACTCCGTTTGTTGGGCAATTAAGTCTTATTGCACCTTTTCTGCCTTCATCCATTTCCAGTGTGGACGAGCGACCCCAGATGTCCCCTTCATCAGCTCCAGCAGGACCATCAAAGACAGTTTACTGTCCTGAAGATGAGCAGCCTTACAGCTACATTTGTCATGTTTGATAGTTACATTGTAGCATGGTTTGTATTTCTCAAGGACTCTAATAAACTAATATTCACAGGAAAAGTTACAGTGTGTGTTTGCATTAATAGACATATGGAGAAACCAACCAGGGTATTTAATATGATCTGTTCTGTAAAACCAGTCATCAGAACGTCCACAGTGACTGCATGTTACAAGTACAAAAGTTAGCAGTAAGCTAAAGTAGAATGGTCATTTTTATAACAGTATGAAATGGGGGAACTTTAGTATGAATATGAATCTCTATTTGCATCAGTGCAATATAACTGGATGATGAAGTGTGTATGAACAGTAGAAGTCTTGCATAATAATAATTTTTATTCTTACAGAATTCACTATTATGTTCCAGGGAAATCTGCCTGTCTCTGTATTTTAAAAGTTTTTATACTTAATCTCTTCAAAGAATAATAAAAGCCCAGAGTCACATACTCTTGGCTCCAGAGCCAAATGCAGTTGTAGTCCGCTCCATGCCACATACACAGAAAATGTATAAACAGATATTAAAATAATAACAATACTAATTAATATTATTATTAATAATAATAATGAATGCCTTAAAACAAATTATATACAAGGAGCACTAAAGGAAGAAATAAAAGGAAAAATACATTTGATTTACAAGGAATATGTACAGTTACATAGAATACATACTGTATTGTAGATTGAAAGTTTGTTATAATCGGAACTATCACAATATAATGTGAAGATAGATTTTTAATCAAGATATACATTTCAAAATATTTTGAGAATAAGGGCATGGTGAAAACATGAACACAAGCTACACAGGACCTTCACTCTGCTAAACAGCCTTGTCCTGAATTAGAAAAGTGAAAACAACCAATGAGCTAATAGAACAATAACAGGTATTATTGTTCAAATAAAGAAAACATTATACAGAGAATTGTGTAAAAAGTTCCTAAAAATTCATCTAAATTGCTTGTTTGATTAAATAATGAATAAATAATTTAAATTAATGAAAATCATACATAAATAAGAAAGGAAATCACAAACGTTATGCAGTATTAATATAGTAATAATAGTAAGTTGAATTAAAAAGAAGACAAATAGAAGTAAGTGCTGTTACTTTAAAGAAATGATTAATTTAAAGTAAAAAGAGTTAATAGGTAAACCCTACATTTTCAAGAGGGTGGAGGAAGAATAAGGAACAATTTTATATGATAGACTTAATTAAATTAAAGAACACATTCAGCAGCCTCTGCATACAACTGATTATCAATTATACAACTGCCCTTCTTAGTGTAGCCTTACTCAAATGAACCAGAAACGAGGACACAACTAAATTAAAAATAATGACCAAACAAGAGCTGCAGACACTGCAGTAAGGGGAAACAATCATTATTAGGCTACAGAAATTAGATAAGCTGGCACTTTAGCAGAACAAAACATCACCAAGGCAGACGACACGGATATTTAGAAAAAATAAAAACTGCCACAAACACACATATTAAAGCTAAAAGAGAGATGCACAGGTTTTGTCCCCCTCAGTCTCTCTGTCCCACTATAACCAGTCCCCTCAGTCTGTCTGTCCCACTATAACCAGTCCCCTCAGTCTCTCCGTCCCACTATAACCAGTGCCCTCAGTCTCTCCGTCCCACTATAACCAGTCCCCTCAGTCTCTCTGTCCCACTATAACCAGTCAGCCATTTCTTCAATGAACGTGAACGCTGACGAGGATCCAATCATGAGCATTTCACCATTTAGCCAGACCCAGTGTGCACCTGTTGGTCACGCATCATCTTGGGTGCATTTGATTTAGACCACTTAGCGTGCCCACCGGGTGGTGCATTAAACCAGTAATTAACTCAGGAACCCTTTACTGCCTATGCCAAAGAATAATAATCCCTGACCTTAACCCATCATTATGTCATTTTCCATTTTATTGCATTGTCGTACTTTTCACAAACGGCTAGACTCAGCCAGTGAACCTAACCCTCTGAGACTGGTGATGTAGGAAGTTGGGATGTCAACTCACCTGGTACTTTCTTCTACACACCACAGTGGATACAACAAACACACAGACACACACACAAGTTCTTGCACACTCTCTCTCAGTCATACACTTCAAAAACTCGTCTCTCTGGGTGTGAAATGACTTCTCTCCTGGCCGACTTCACATTGTGTAGTAATTGCACACCTTCATCTTTTTCTTTTTCCCCCTGTTACTGCTTGCCATTTTCCGTCAGTCTGCTCGTATGTCTTCCTTAAATGGCTAATCAACATGAAATTGCTGTAAACTGCAGAGGATCTGCTCTGTAAAATGCTTCATTGACCAACTGTCCTTTAACATGTACCGTCACTATTATATTTATATAGTGTTGTTACGAATTGGGTTTCATATTCTTGTATAGCATTTAGAATTTTCAAAAATTGTTTACATACATTGGCTTCATTCACCTGCAATCTGAATGAGTAAATATGTAAATGACTGAAATATGCAGTTTAAGAAGGAGTTCATGTTTTTCAATGTAATTAAACCTTTTTATGGATATGGTGTTGTTTTCATCGTACAGTATATTTAATCCACACACAGCCAACTCTGTAATAATACAACTGTTAACATGAGAACCTTTCCCATCTCTACCACCCATCCCATATGATGTGAAGGTGGCATATGTGTATGCATTGGCAATGCTAACATGCTGATGTTTAGCAGTTATAATGTTGACCCTATTCCATCGCCATCACTAACAGAAAATCCTAATAGTTATACAGTTATTTAGTCATAAACTGCACATCCCTACAGGGCTATAAATGTCTGCACCAAATGTCTATCCATCCAGTAGTTTTTGGTGGACCGATCAATAGACAGACAATGCCATACTGTAAACCTTCAGTTTGAACTGTCGTTTCCATATTAACGTTGTTTAGTTTTTATTTTCAAAAACTTTATTTTACTTTGACTTGTTTTATTTTTGTCAGAGTTACCTTATTATCAATTTCAAGTTCATTTGCCCATCCTCGTACTACTGATTTATCTAACTCTCCACATCACAACAGAGAGTGTATGTGCACATGAACAATTCTGTAGGTACCATCAGAGGAGTGGAGAAATCTTGTGGAGAGATGGGTTGTGATGGACTGTGGGTGTTGCATATGAAATATTTATCTGACTTTGTCTCTAAAGATTCCTGCGAGTTAAGTATCAATTTAAGGCCCTTAGGAACTGGATCTATCCAGCTGTTTCTGACCGACTGTCACCAGACAAAGACGAACAAAAAAAACAAATGGAAACAAACGAAAGAAGTAATTCAGCTCGATAGAAATGTATTGAACCATCTACAATCACAAGAAAAGACTGTGTGTGTTAGGTAAGGGAGGAGGGGGTAGGGTAAAGGGGGAGAGGGGGTAGGGTTATGGGGGGAGAGGGGGTAGGGTAAGGGGGGAGAGGGGTAAAGGATAGGGAAGGGGAAAGGGGAAGAGGGAAGGGGAAAGGGGAAGGGGGATGGGGAAAGGGGAGGGGTGGGGAAAGGGGAAGAGGGATGGGGAAAGGGGAAGAGGGATGGGGTAGGAAAGGGGGAGAGGGTAAGGTATGGAGGGAGTAGAAGGTGGGGGGGTTCAGTAGTAAGCATCTCCTGCTGGTGTCAGACTGGAGTTAAACCAGCAGTTTCTTCCTCTGTACTGGTGCCTGTCAGTCTGCACCCATCGTCTGCTTGTTACTCCTCCTCTTTTTTGACTCTTTTTATCATTCATTTCTTTCTCTTCACTCCTTTTCATCTCCGTCTCATTTTGTTTGTTCTCCATCCTTTCTTTCCCATATTGCTTGGCTTTTTCTTTCTGTTCCTTTTCCATCCTTTCTTTCCCATATTGCTTTGTTTTTTCTTTCTTTTCCTTTTCCATCCTTTCTTTCCCATATTGCTTGGCTTTTTCTTTCTGTTCCTTTTCCATCCTTTCTTTCCCATATTGCTTTGTTTTTTCTTTCTTTTCCTTTTCCACCCTTTCTTTCCCATATTGCTTGGCTTTTTCTTTCTGTTCCTTTTCCATTGTTCCTTTCTCTTTCTTGCTCTCATTCTTGTTCTCATTCTCATCCTGTTCCTCCTCTTTCATTATGTCCTCTTCCTGCTCCTTCTTCACTTTTTTCACCCACTGCTTCTGCTTCTGCTTCTTTTTGTTCAAAGTGAGATTCTGAAAAGACAAAAATAGTATTTATTCTTTTTTCTGAACCAATCTAAAACCAGCTTTAACAATCAAAGTCACCATTCTGAAGAAATATTATGAGCTGAGGCAGCGAACCTGAAGCTGGTTGGTCTTAGAGATGAGGCTCGCCTCCAGAACGTCACATGTTCTCCTCCACTCCTCTTCACTCGTCTTCAGCTCTTTCTCTTTCTGAGTCAGCAGGACCAAGGTGTCCACATGGGCTCTGGTTCTGGCCCGCCTTTTCTTGATTTCTCTTTTGAGGAGGTCATCTTTTTGTTTCAGCTCCTCTTGGAGCTGGCTCACCTCCACCTGCCTGCTTTCCATCAGGCCAGCCTGCTCTTTCAGGGCTTTATTTTCGACTTCAAGACCCTTTATCTGAGTGATAGCAGAGAACAAGGCCTCTCTGAGTCCCTGCACGATGGAGTCAGGGTGCTGCTGGGAAGAGACTGCACCAACATGCGCTGGGCCAAATGACTGAAAGACAGAAACATGCGTGTTACACAGAGTAAAGTCTTGTGATAGCATTGGACACAGAGAAACTCAACCTGTGCACTAACTCACAGACAAATCTACTGTAAGGACCACACTCCTTGGGGCAGTCCTCAACAGAGAGCAACAACACACATATTCTATGAAGACTAAACATTGCTTAGACCATAGACTATTAAAAATGAATTTATTACCTTATTACCAAAGACCAAAGACATGCTGCCACATTTATTTTCAGTGTGAATTAGTGAATGTGTTTTTACATTATTTTGGTGGAACTTAAAGTAAGGTTTGGGTCATGGCTTACACACATGCACGGCTACTTTTTTCCATTTATAATCGACACTGATAGCAGCTGTTTTGGTATCCTGAGAGAAGAAATATGGCACATTTTTGCCTAAGAAACCCAACTACAATTATAAAATGATCCCTTGCTATTAATGTTCAAAAGATATCAGAGGTATTTCTCAGTGTGGCTTACTGGATATCATAACATAACAAGCTGTATGGATATAAATCTGCTTGCAAGCAAATGATTTAATAGGTTTTACTGATGCTTTTGACAAAACAAGAAGAAAAAGTCTGCTGGGCTAGAGAGGGCTAAATAAAGTCTGCCCGGGTCAAATGAGAAAATCTTACCAAGTTTCTTGTACCAGATCTTCTGTCCATGTCGACACAGTGAAGATACAGCAGTGGCAGAGAAGATAGTTGTTACAGTTGGAGTTCAACTTGAAACTGTACTGGAGTTTCAGAATTGTAACACTTTCTGATATAGTTGTTGTTGAAGTTGAATCCGTAGATGTAGATTGATGTTGTATTTTGCAATAGTTTGAAGGGTTTGTTCTCACAAGACAAAGAGATAGTACTCGGTTCAGGTCGTCAGATGCAAATGAGGTTTTTGCAGATTCCAACCAAGATGTTCATTATTGTGTCAGCATTCTAGAATAATGAACATTCTCATGGCGTGTGCGAGCTTCTCAACATTCTAACCAAGCTCTTGATAGAACTTCATTTAACATTTGAGCACAAAAACATCAACAAACAGTGTTTTTATTGTCATTGAACAGTGAACAGACTTCTGCTCTTGAAAGTAATAAGCATGTTGCTTATTACTTTCAAGAGCAGAAGTCTGACACACAGTTTTCATGGTCTCTGTGTCCTTTATTACCACTTAACCCACATTGTGAAAGACATGAATCAAATCTGTGATGTAATAGCAAAGGTTTATCAGTTTATCAGAGAGGTGTTTGTCTCAATCAGAGGTATATCAAGAGAAATAATAATACCATGTTTTATACTCAATCTCTTCAAAGAATAATAAAAGCCCAGAGTCACATACTCTTGGCTCCAGACTGCCATCTGGTGGAAGTAACAAGTTACTGAGAAACATGTCACTGCAAATCCACCAAACCCCATTTGTGATTTGTCATTTTCAGTGAAATGCAGTTGTAGCCCACTCCATACCACACACACAGAAAACGTATAAACAGATATTAAAATAATGACAATACTAATTAATATTATTATTAATAATGATTAATGCCATAAAACAAATTATATACAAGGAGCACTAAAGGAAGAAACAAAAGGAAAAATACATTTGATTTACAAGGAATATGTACAGTTACATACAAAACATACTGTATTGTAGATTAAAAGTTTGTTATAATGGGAACTATTACATTATAATGTGAAGATAGATTTTAAATCAAGATATAAATTTCAAAATATTTTCTGAATAAGGGCACGGTGAAAACATGAACACAAGCTATACAGGACCTTCACTCTGCTAAACAGCCTTGTCCTGAATTAGAAAAGTTAAAACAACCAATGAGCTAATAGAACAATAACAGGTATTATTGTTCAAATAAAGAAAACATTATACAGAGAATTGTATAAATAGTTAAAAAATGTTTTTATCTAAATTGCTTGTTTGATTAAATAATGAATAAATAATTTAATTGAATGAAAAAAATACACAAATAAGAAAGGAAATCACAAACGTTATGCATTGTAGTAATATAGTAATAATAGTAAGTTGAATTAAAAAGAAGACAAAGGAGAATTTTTAAACACATCAAATGAATACAATAACTATGCTAAATGAGCTCCAGAGAAGATTTTAAGGACTCATATCCCCATATGGATTCAGATAAAAAGTGTGTCGACCTGTAATGATAAATTACAGTGTGTCTGTGCCACTTTGATGTCCTATTTTGTCATTTCATAAAACAGAGGATGGAATTCAACAATATGAATTAAATTAGCACCATCTCGTGGTTAGAATTTAAAGTGCAGGAGGGTCAAAGGCAGAGAATTTCAAGTGGGAGTTGCTCTGCACTGATTTTCCCAGCAGTTTTCAGTCACATTTCCCAGGTTGGGAAGAAACATTATTCAAAACCACAAACCCAAGGGACCACATGCATACCCTGAGTTCTTCAAACGACATCTCCTCCGATTTGATAAAAATGGCTCTCCGACAAACTGCACCTAAAGAACAGGGTACATAAAGAGGAGCTGGTGTTTGGATTACAGCTGACAATATGCCAGTATTAATGCTATATGGTAACAGCATGCATCATGACACTGTCCCACCACTGTGTGGCAGAAGTGCACTCAGGTTACAGTGGTTCTATGGTGTACTGTGACTCAACACAACTGTGACTGTACACAAAATGATGCAAACTTTACACAGGTTGAGACAGTAGACGCTGTCCCATAACATAAAAAGAATGGTCAACTTTTCTTTAACAAGTTTAGGACAGTTTTATCTGCTCTGTATTTTAACCAAGAAGCTGAATTGTTTGACAATGTTTGATCATGGATTCACAGTCCAGAGTGCAAACCATTACACCACAGAACAACTGCATAGTTGCTTGTGCAGTGCGAGCCAGGCGAGAGCCAATAGTGCTTTGTTTTAATGCCTGCGGAGGTGGAGGCACAGAGTTGTTTACTACGCTGCTCCACAAGCAGAGTGATTATCTCGCCCAGCACAGGTACAGCAACACAATGCCGATCAGCCTTCCCAGCTCGGGCATCATTGTTTATTAAAAATGTTTCAACAATGCATAACAAGGCTGTTCTGTTCTATGGCTATGACAAAATGGGGGCTCGTCTGAGCTGCTTTGTCTCTAATGTAGTTAAAACATTTGTTAAATGTGTGGTTTGTAGCTCTCTGGCATTTGAGAACTAGTCAGTGTTCTGTTTTGTCTGGCTTACAAGTTGGATTTGTTTTGTAGCTCAAGTTAGTGGTTAAAAAAAAGAAATTTCCCATTTAATTTATCCTTTGTGGTGATTAATTTGGCCTTACTTGAGGTACAGATGATTTTCTAGAAAACTGAAAAATAGTTATATCTGGAAGAATATACTTAATATCACCAACCATTAAAGGAATTGCCTAAGAAGGTGTACAACTAGCTTTCTAATTCATGATTTTCCTGTGTTTCAATCACTAACACACTGTAGCCTAGGTGGCTAATGCCACCACCGACTTTGTTGGGCTGGGGCCAGGGTCTGGCTAGAGCTGGAGTTTTTGGCCCTCAGAGATCTGGGATGTGCACCCTGATTTGGAGGAGACTGCTCAGTTAACTGAAGAGCTTGACATGGAGGACAATATAGATGCAGGATCATATGACACAGAAATGGCTTTATAATGAATCATTTGTTCAGATGGTGCCAACTGATAAGATGATGCTTGAATTATACCGTTGACTAGGCTAAATGCTTGAGGGTGCGCTTGCCAAATGCAAGCCGAAGATGAAGATATCTGCAATGATTATGTAATTGCATAGTCTACTATGAATATGTAAGAGCATTTTTTTGCCTGATGCTGGAAATGCTAGTTGTATCGTATCTTTAATACTATAATACCCTGTGTAGGAATAGCTGACTTAGGCTATACAGATTTAGTACTTTTATTGGACAAGATCCACTACCACATACATTCGGTACATACTATAGTGTCTTATAAATCCAATGAACAATATAAAGTATTAATAAACTAGCATGGGTCGAAAGACAAAAGGAGCTATACTATACAATGACTACAAACAAGCCCCGCCTGCACTGATAACTTCATTCTAACCTCCCTTCAGTGTGATGTATGATATAATCCACAAGCTCAGATATAACAGCATCTAAAGCCCAAATATGAGAACTTATAGATAGGAAAGCTGATTACATTGGTTGTGCTTTAGACACCTCTCGCACTAGCAGATGTTAACCACCAGATGACAGTAATGCATCTACATTATAGATACTTTTACATGGTGCCCCCATGTTCAAAAAATACTGCAAAAGTTCCTGTTGGATGCCCCTATGGTAGGTAAAACATGATAAATTCCCCTGTAGGATGCCCTTCCAGAGGACAAACCCGATAAACTGCCATCCAGAGAGCCCTTCCAGAGGAGAACATGGGGTAAAGTTCCCTCAAGGGTGCTAACCCTAACCCGGAGTAAGCTGCTTCACCATAAATGCAACTAAATCACAACTTTCTGCGCACTGGGTGCCCTTTTTATTTGTTTCGCCCCTGCCCCTACAACAACCTGAGTCCACCTCTGATTCCTGACATGAGAATGTCTTTCTGTTGATTCATCATTTCATCAACTTGTTCATACAAGTTACAAAGACCACTTATGCTGTAACAGTAAAGTACCATTACAACATGAAATGAACTATACTATATATATATACCGTATATTATTATACTGTAAAATATAATATTTGTTGTTATTTTCGTTTTTAAGGATGAGTCTATTGTATCAACTTTTTAACAATGTAGCTATAGGGAGAGGGCTGGGGGTGT
Organism: Dicentrarchus labrax; assembly: GCF_905237075.1. NCBI lineage: Eukaryota > Metazoa > Chordata > Actinopteri > Moronidae > Dicentrarchus > Dicentrarchus labrax. Next base: position 7,537,822 of record NW_026136724.1, on the reverse strand, counting down.
AGGCGAGGGGGGGGAGAGAGAGAGAGAGAGAGAGAGAGAGCCAGGCTGTCACTGGCGGTGTGTGCAGCAGCAGCAGCTCGGCTCAGGCAGCAGACGGCGGCCCCATCTACCGTTCTCCTCCGTTCATTTCCACTCTCCCTCTCCTCCTGCTCAGCTCACCCCATTCTCTTGTAAAGCCGGCTCGGCGAAATGTCCGCCAGACCAGGATTTTACCGGCAGGAGCTGAACAAGACTGTGTGGGAGGTTCCGGAGCGGTACCAGAACCTGACGCCGGTGGGCTCCGGAGCCTACGGATCGGTGTGGTGAGTGTTTGTGTATGTGCTGGGCGGGTGGAGGGGCGAGGCTGCACGGCCACAACATTTACCGTATATTTCGGTCATGGTGCATCAGCGTAGCGATGCGTTCATGTCGGCTATGACAGGAAGGAGCAGCTTGTGGTAACTGATTGTTTGGGGGGGGTTCATTGTTGTCATTGTTGTTATTACTTAGTATCATTATCACCCCAGTGCCTTTGTAGCTTCGGGATCAATATATTAGGGGAAAATATAACATAATAGTATTTTATATGTTTAAATATGGAGATCTAAATCATTATTATGCTGTTGTTATCCATATAGAGATAACAACAGCATAATAATAACTGTTCCTATATGTGTAGAAAGGAATCAAAGAATGAGACAGCATCAGCACAGGAATTTCCCAAATCTACCCCCACCCATCCCACACACACACACACACACACACACACACACACACACAAACACAAACACAGGCACAGTCTCTATGCTCCTCTAAACATGAGGCGCTACTCTGCAGAGGATGCTGTAGTGGGACCCTAAAGACGCATGCAACAACTGGAGAGGGAAAGCCTGGGCCTTGCTGCTCTCAGTGGATAACAAAATGCAAATCAGACACCTTGAAGCCTACAGTAGGTCCATACATCATTTAGCATATCCCAAGCATACACCTGCACAGCCAACCCTCCTCCGCTGTCTCTGTATGTCCCTCTGTCTGGATGCAGATGTTTCCAATCTAGCAACATGCAATTGCTCAGCCGGTGGGATCCCGTTGCCATGGCGATGTGTCATAGTGATAACCACCTCCAACAGTCAATATTAATTAAGCTGTAATAGCAGGCTGATGGATACCCAAGGAAATGTGGATAGACTGGTCTGTGTGATTGATCCCAGTGGGATTCATCACATTTTCAAGACGCGAATGAGACGTTAAAGCTTTTCTGTCTTGGATGTTGGCAGCTCCAAGACAGCAGTGAAAATTCATTAGGGGGCCTGAAGTAGTCTAAAAATCTTCCACAGAGAATTTGATCTGGTGGCCCGAACACTGAAATATGGAGAGACACTCTCAAAACTATTTTAAAGAGGTTTTGTAGATACAGTTATAGCAGTTATATTATATATATTCCAGTTGAAGTGCCCCCTTTGTGAAAACTGGTTAAAAGCTCATCCTATCACCTGCGTAGTAAATTCAGTCTTTGCCCACTCACAACACCGCTGACTTAAGCATATGCTCGTTGAGCTTATCCAGACTACTGTGGAAGAAAAAAGAAGTAATTTGTGGTCTGGCCTTGCTACACTGCATGCTCCCAAATCCTGCACATCTAAGTCCAAATCCTGTGATGCGCTGTACCACAAGGATGAGAGAGGCGGAAGATTTAATGTCGGTAAGTCCAAATTTCTCCAGACGGAGCACTCACTCTGTTTAGGAGACAGTCTGGAATTGGCTGTTAAGTTTTGATTCATCAGTTTTTTGGTTGGGCTTTCTCTCTGTAGGCGAGGAAGTATCCCTAACTGACACTCCTTGGTTGAATTTGCTGCATTTTATTCTCACTTTTTCATATCTTTTTTGTCCCAGAAGTGTAAGAGAGTGGCTTTTGTTGTGGAGCAGCATCACTCCCCTATCCCATTCAAGACGTGTACACAGTACTGTGTCACATCCTAGCAAAAAATGATATGGAGCACTTATGTCTGCCTGTTTAGCCGCACCCAACGTTGCTATTGCTTGCATCCTCATAAAGGAGGTTTCATCCCAACAGCTCACTTCCTGTCAAGTCAGATGTTAATTAAGACACTGTCTGAATTCGCAGGAGATGGGATGTGCATCTCTGTTGGAGCACCACTTTGTGATTCATGCTCCCACAGGAGTGTTTTGTGCATATAAACATCGTGCCAATATCGCTGCTTTAAAGCTCTGCTCAGAATAGCACAAGAGTAAAAATGTAGCTGGAGCATGACTTTGCTTTCAGCTCCTCATTCACCCTCAGGAAGATTATATGCACATGGGTTTTTTTGGAGCATGAAAGGCCGTGGTTGAGGTTTGGTTCCCATTTTGGACTATGTTATAAGAGCATCCATTCAACGGTACATGAGGCTTGTCTTTGTTGACAGAAAATGTTTTGCTCTAAGCAGTGCGGCATTTGTTACTCATGATCTCTAAAGGTTCAGTTCAATTTGTGGAAATGTGAAAACGTCAAATGCATTTCTATCTATTGCACTGAATAGAGCTTTTTAGACCTTCCCTGATTTAATAATTGGATGAATAGGACCATTTTTTCAACAATTTTCCACCATTTATCCATTACCTTTTGGATGACTATTATATAACTTTTAACTAATTTACAGCTTCTCTGCTCTCTTGGTTATTAGTTTCACACAGCCAATTTCAACACATGGTATTCCGGTGATACTAATAACACAATATGTGGATATGCTTTTTAAAATCAAATTGTAGTTTCTCATTTTCATTTTTCAAATGATTCGATCCAATCTTTCCACGTACCACCGGAGGTACAAGTACTCCTGGTTGGGAATCACTGCTCTACATCTTTGGTGTCTGGAAGCCGTTTCCTGCCACACATGAAGTGATGGTTTGTTTGGAATGATCAGAAGAACTTGAAGTGGTGGACAAAGCTGCTGTTTTAAACACTGCACATTCTGAGCTGTTATATTTGTGAAGGCTTCATAGTGACAGTGCATAAGTGTGAATGATGGCGCTGGGGAAATGCCTGGACTTTACTGAAAACTCTTTCTTAAATTATACACACACACAAAGGACATTCCCTCACACACCACCCAGCATTGCCCTGCATTGTTAATGTTGATCTCTGGCCATTGTCAGTGAGTTTCTCATGGCAAATACTTGATGAGCAATCAGCTGGGGGATGGGGGTTCAGAATACGACATATGTATGTCTGTGAGTGTGTGTGGCGTGATGGGGGGTTAGGATAGTCCCACAGTCTACCTCTTGAGATGCACAGTAAAACCGCTCTCATCATTTATCTCAAATAGTGGCTTGTTTTCTTTGTAAAGTCCCTTGAGGCTGTAGGCCTGAGGTCAAGGATCTGACAAGATCATATAATCCATTATAGCCAGAGCTGAAGAACTTATACCCCCATCACCCATGGGAGAGAGGGAACCGAAAGACACAGAAATAGAGCTCAGAAAGAGAATAGTATAGTAAGAAGAAGCAAATATGGAGAGATTTTAGAGCTGCAAAGAGGGTGAAGCATCACAGATACAAAGCTGATTTAATTATTTAACATGGAGTGCCTCTTGAATTTTGATAAGTCATGAGAGAAAAAGTTTGGAGGACTGAACACTGTCATATCCCTAGCCTAATCCCGACTCATTGTCCTCTCAGCTTCCTGATCCTATTGAATATTCTCTTTTCTGCTTCTGTTTCTTGAGACAAAAATTGGGCCAATTTTGGACCAGTCGAGACTGAACATCAGGAGGGAATATGCACTAAGCCGATCAAGGCTGCTTTCATCTCATGTCAGCATATGTAACATCTATTCAGTAAACCAGAACTTTGGCATGAAGCCCTTCATTTCGATGACTATGAATAAAACATGACGGCTTCATTTTCACCTGTCAGAATTGTTACGTCTCCGCTTGTCGGATTGTTGATTGGAAATATGAAAACGAGAGCAGAAAACTGATTTGTTGCTGATCTTGTTTGGGTAGATGGTGGTGATTGTGTGACTGCAATGCATTTTAAAAGACACAGAGGCTTGCAGGCTATTATGATGTGTGTGTGTGTGTGTGTGTGTGTGTGTGTGTGTGTGTGTGTGTGTGTGTGTGTGTGTGTGTGTGTGAGTGAGAGAGAGAGTGGGTATGTGTGGTATGTGTGTGTATTCGGGGGTATAGTGTTGTGACATAATTAGGATACAGATGAGTAATTGATACCTCACTCTCATAAGCATATTTCCCAAAATGTCAAATTATTCCCTCAGATGCATAAAATTGGATAGTGTTGGATACAAGAAACAAACCATGTGGACACCAATCTATAGAGCAAATTATAATTTATTCTGCGTACCCTCCCCCATTTCAGATATATGCATACATAGGTTTTCCTCTTGATTTAATCAGAATGAATTACATTAACTGATAAGATCAGAAAACATACATAAAAAGGTTTTCCTTTGTGGATAAACAGTGTACTTGAATAATCTCACATTGGATATTAGCTGCCCCTTCCCCCTACTCTGTTTTGAAACCGGAGGCGCACTAAGAGCTCGGATATAAAAAAAATACTGAGACAAAAGAAGAGGAGAGAAATCGATGCTTTGGCTGGGCTGTGTGTGCTGACAGCAGTGCAGTCAGACCCATGTATGGAAGATGGCAGGGAGGAAGGTATGTATGAGGCAGTGAGGCCTGGTTCATGTCAGAGATGGAGGAGACTGGCTGCTGTCCTGGCTGAAGCCCGGCGGGTACATCCGGACTGGCAGCAGGTGATTACAGGACAGAGAGCCATGTGGATGCACTCAGCCGTGCAAGAGTGTAGTTTACTCATGCATGTAAGCATTATAGGTCACCATGAAATGATACAGTAATATTTACAGTGAGTTTCATACTGTAGACAAAACAGGAGACATGCATCATTTGGTAGAAACTTCTACTTGAACTGCCTCAAGGTGACCATATATATACTGCTCCTGCTGTGAGCTTAGTTTTTTAGGTTTTTAGAAGGAAAGGAAATGACAGAAATGGAAGGTTGCACCAACCTCCTCCGTGGATAGTTTTTTATACATTAGAAAGTACAGATTGTGTCTTTCAAAAAGGGGCGACAGTAAAATACAGTCAGACCAGAAACCTCTTTAGCAGATGGTTGCATAATGCCAGGGTTGTGTTTCTGGGCCTGCATGGGGCCCGTTTATACTGCACAGGGGGCGTTTCAGACTGAAATTAGAAAGATCTTGTAAGTTAAAATAGTTGGAAATTTTGAGAGAGAGCTTGTTTGCTCTCTTGCTGTGAGTAAAATGAGAAGACTGATACCACTATATCTGTACACTAAATATACCTTTTTCACAGCAGCCATTTTGACATGAAATAGTAGGGCAAACACAGGTGTTGCCAATGATACTAATAAACGTTCCTGCTGTGAAAAGGGTCTATATTAAGATACTGCCAGGAGATGGTTAGCTTAGCATAAAGACTGGAAAGCTCAGCCCACCAGCACATCTAAAGCTCATTGATTATCGTCCATCTTCTTCATTTAATCTGTACAAAGTGCACAACAACAAATAGTAGTTTTATGTAGCACCGTCACTGAACATCAGTCAGGGAGACATAAATATATTGCTCAAGAGTCAGTTAGTGATTACAGTTGTTCTCTCACATTAAAATAATTCTCAATATATTGCATCTACTGTGTAACTGTCTCCACCCTCATCTAAAACTACGTGCTGAATACCAGGTATTCTGCTGCTGACATAACTGCCAAACAGTCAGTCTGGGTATTTGGTGTAAGTAAAATATGATAAAGCAGGTTGTGGTTTCACAGAAAGAACACCTCATTCCTGAGAAATTCTTGAAATAAAACTTCAAGTGTAACCAAAGAGGGGGGTTGCCTTCCAGTAATCATGCATCAGCACTATGCTACATAATAGAGAGTTTTATACCACACATTGAGTCTGTGTTTCATGCAAACAGCATACAGTGTGAATCTTCCTTCAAATATTAAGTCTCACTCTACTTTAAATGTCCAGTGTTTCACTTCTTGCTCTGTAACTGCAGTGCTGTGCAGCATTTCTCAATTCTCACCCATGTTTCCTTCCTGTTTGTCTGTTCCGCTCTCTGATGGCTGTATTATTATTACTGCGAGCGTTGAAACGCTGGCAGGGCTGAAAAGACATCGCACCACAAAGGCAGCGGCATCAGTAGCAGCAGGGCCCAGCGTTCAATATGTGGAATGACATTTACATTTCAAAAGAGGCAGATAAAATAAACCACGGCACTTTTACAATATCTGACATCCTCACTTCTCTTGTTCCACCACATCCTCTTTCACCCTCTCCTCTTCTCTCTGCCATAGTCTCTATCAGTCTGTCTCACTCCCCTCTCAGTCATGTGTCACTAATATGTCATCAGCTGATAGCAGGTTTGACATTTTGGGAATTTAGGGAGTAAGAAGTGGATGCACAGGGAAACAGCTAGCTTGACTTTGTCCAAAAGTAACAAAATCCCCATGACACCATTTCTAAAGCTCACAAATTAACACATTATATCTCATTTGTTTTTTGTCTTTAAAGGAAAGTGTGAAGTGACAATTTGCCATTTTCTTTGCCAGGAGACAATGTGCTGGGCTTTCATGTTGCTTAGCATAATGTCAGGAAACAGTGGCATTAGCTAGCCTAGTTAGCTGAAAGCAACAAAATCAGAGGAAGTGTGCCCGACCAAGAAATTGTCCTGCACATGACCCTCTTATAAAACCACAAATCAACTTTTGCACATTGGTTTTTGTACAGATTAAACGGGAGATGTAACATGTTAACATCAAGGGTTGCAATAAAAGCAATATGGTTTTCATTTGAAAAAAAAAAAACTCACTTTTGGGGAGCCATGTCAACTGACATTTCATACAGTAAACAATAGGTATGTTGAAGTTCATTCAGACAAGTTTTTAATATTTATCCCTCTCTGTTTTCTCTCTCCAGTTCGGCATACGATGTTGTCCTGCGACAGAAGGTTGCCGTGAAGAAACTGTCCAGGCCTTTTCAGTCTCTGATCCACAGCCGCCGCTCATACCGGGAACTCAGGCTGCTCAAGCACATGAAACATGAGAATGTTAGTGTTCCTTTAAAATACCCAGAGACAGACAGACGCAGCTCCCTGCATGTTTCCGCTCTGTTATTGATCAGTTCTGCTTGTCTCTGTCTCTGTCGCTGCAGGTAATAGGGCTGCTGGACGTCTTCACACCTGCTGCAGCATTAGAGGACTTCAATGAACTGTAAATCTTTCATCCCTCAATATTTACTACAATCTATATACAGCTGTCTACTTTTCACCAAAACTGAAAAGATTCTGTTATAAGAGGGCAAGGTGGTGTTGGTGGAGGCAATCCTAGGGGATTATGGGCTTGTAGATAGCTTGTAAATGTCTGACGGTTGCCATGGCAGCATCACTTATGCTCTCCTTTTAACTGAAACTCCCCACAACCCCACCATTTACACATACACTCTCCCATTTTCCAGCTACCTGGTGACCAACCTGATGGGCGCAGACCTCAATAACATCGTTAAATTTCAGAGGTTGTCAGACGAGCACGTGCAGTTCTTAATTTACCAGCTTCTCCGCGGCCTCAAGGTAATTAACTGCATAATGATACACCTGCTGTACGGTGAACTGAATGCAACATACATAATGTATGTGTAAATATGCAGGTAGTATGCCACTGGTTCCCGACCATTTTTTGTCTGATGTACTGCCACAGCCTTGTCAGATCAACTCAAGTACAACTGAACTGTCAGTGTTTAGGTTCCTTCGGTCAAGTCCGCTGTCATACTGCTAACTTAGAGTGGCAGAAGTTGGTCATTTAAACCATTTATGCATTTCTTTTTTTTTTTATGTTTTAGCTATTTATTTAGCCAATTCAACCATTTTTCCATTGCTCTTATATTTCAACATCTATGCTATCCATTACTTTTAGCAAACTATAGAAATTGCAGTCTATTGCTTAATTTTGTCAACATTTATCCCTTACTCTTAGCTAAGTATTTCAACCATGTATCCATTACTTTTACCCAACTTCTCTGCTCACTTGCAGGTTTTGTAATGTAGTTTTTAGGTTTAACAGCGGACTCAATATGCGGATATGTATTGTACCCCTCGGGTTGGGAATCACTGTAGTATGTCATGGTTAAAGTGAATTCCACCTGTCAGCAATCTCTCTGTCAGAATTTGGAAACCACAGTCTATGTTGCACAAACACTCACTATATTTATATTGAGTTTGACATTGTGTTATTCTTTGTGAATTGTGTCCAAATCTTGCATGCTAACACTGAATCAGTCCAGCAGCCGGCTGTTCGGCCTTCCCGGTAACCATGGGGCAGACAAAAGCAGTCTCCCTTTTGGCAGGAGCTAATATGGTGAACTGCACTGTTGACCCCCGTCTCCCTTTATGTCCTCTCTCTCCTCCCCCATCCTCCTGCCCCGCCCCACTGCCTGTCGAACAGTACATCCATTCAGCGGGATTGATCCACAGAGTGAGTGCCTTCTCTTTGCCCTTCTTGTCATTTTGACCATCAAGCTTGAGAAAGCATAACAGCACTTGCCTGGTTTAAAATATAAATAAAGCTTTCCCCCTATAAACTAGCTTTAAGGTTGGAAAAATCACCTCAGTCCACACTGTCTGACAGTATCATAAGCTTGCTCCCAATCTCCACTGAAGCTTTGTTTACACTGAGTCTACCTACTGCATTTTTATATGGTTGCACCATTAATTAAAACGGAAATATTCTAGATGTCGTGGATAATTTTATACACAGTTCAGCCTGGGGTTCTCCAAGTCGGTGAAATCCAGTTGCCTGGACATAAGGACTGAATATTTAATATTTTGCTACAAATAGAAAAGTCAGTCAGATACGGCACTTAAAATAGGTTACAGTGACGTTAAAAGATACAGGAATGGCTATTCGGAAACCCCTAATTAATAGTTGTATTTTTGATTGGTGCCTTCAAGATGAATGTCTATGAGTCTGCTCTGTATAAAGGCAGTGAAAACAGCAAAAAATGTATTACAAACAGAAGCTGGTGGTTTATGTTGTTTTATATTCATATCCATCCTACTCTCTGCAGATACATATTCATTCTAATCATGTTTATCTCCTCCTTTGTCTGCTTTACTATCTCTCCCAGGACCTCAAGCCAAGTAATGTGGCAGTAAATGAGGACTGCGAGCTAAGGGTAAGACTGACCTTCAGTTTAAACCTACAAATCCTTCACTGCAGCCTATGAACTCCATCAGTAAAAAAAATGGTCGTCCTGTTGCTCAGATCATAGACTTTGGATTGGCCAGACAGACAGACGATGAGATGACAGGGTATGTGGCGACTCGCTGGTATCGAGCGCCAGAGATCATGCTGAACTGGATGCACTACAATCAGAATGGTAAGATGCCATTTAATAAGCTTGTCTAGGATCTTTTTTCAAAAGCATACGCATTAAATGTTAGTTTAACGATTTAACTTCTGGTGTTTTCTGTTCCAGTTGATATTTGGTCAGTGGGATGCATTATGGGAGAGCTGCTGAATCGAAAAGTCCTTTTTCCTGGCACTGACTGTATCCTTTATTAGCATGGCAAGAGTGTGCTGCAATTTACAGCTTTTTTCCCCTCTTACCATCAGCGTTCCATTACCTCTTTAAAGTGCCCTGTGGATCCAGACCTCTTCTGGATTAGCATTACAATCCCAGGCCTTTCTGAATGGGAGGTGCGTCAACAGAGAGAAGTGGGGAATGAATAGGAGCGATGACAAAAGGCTGAATTATCTAGGTTGTTGTATTCAGTATTTAAGAGCAGAGCTAAAACGAATTTGATTTACTGATCTTTGTGTGTTGTGGGACTTGATGTCTAGAAAACGGACGACTTTCAGCCGCAAGTAGAGTTTCTGTCTTAGTTTATTTTCCTGTGTGACAAGATAATTTGACGAGTCAGATCCTAGATCTTAAAAGCCCTTAACTCCTTCTGCAAGACATTGACCAGCTGAAGAGAATCATGGAGGTGGTTGGGACTCCGACGCCCGATCTGTTAAAGAAGATCTGCTCTGAACATGTGAGAGAGGGAAGAATGTATAGAGGATGACTGGGAAGCACTTTTGGTTTGAAAAAAAAGATGTTATGCACATGTTGCTTCCACTGATGCAGGCGAGCTGTTTTACTGGGTTAGCACTTTCCATTGACATGGCTGTTGATTGAATAGCCAATATGTGGAAGTGTGATTGATCACTAACTGTCTGAGACCAAATGATCCACATTGTCACATGCCACAAGTTGATCGCTGGTCTCTATTTGCAGGCGCAGAAGTACATCCAGTCTCTGCCCTTTATGCCCCAGCAGGACCTGGAAAAGATCTTCAGAGGCGCAAATCCACTAGGTGGGCGATGCACCACAAATTGGATTATCAACTTCTTAAATTCAATTGAAAGGCTTTGAGAGGCTACTAGAGCTTTAGTTGCTTTCTCCATATTGCAAATTCAGTTACACAGGCTTGGCCCTTTGGGTTAAAACTTGTTTCCTACCATATCCCAGCCCTCCTTCACCTCTCTGACTGTTTCTGTCTCTGTTAGCTGTCGACCTACTGAAGCGTATGCTGGTTTTGGACTGTGATGGGAGGATCTCGGCCAGCGAGGCTCTGTCCCACCCCTACTTCTCTCAATACCATGATCCAGACGATGAGCCAGAGGCCCCGCCTTACGATCAAACGCTGGAGAGTAAAGACCGAACTCTAGAAGAATGGAAAGGTAAAGCTATTTTGAAAGGAGCACAATATATGATTTAAAACAGCTAACAGTGGATGACACAATAAAAGACTGATTGTTGATGGAAGACAACAACAAAACCATGAAGTAACTGCAGCTTATCCAAGGCTTTCTAAAATTTCCAGATATTGTTTCTTTCTTCCTTTAATGCTCTCACTTCCTTTTATAAACAATTTTAGAAGGGCAGATTTGATTTGCATTTGAGGAAGTTGTACAGAATGATGCTACAGATCCAAAGTGAGCTTCAAGCTGCAGAGCTTTTAACTTTAAGGATTACTAAATGATGCGTTTAAGCTTGCATGTTTGTCACAGGAATGCTGACCACACCACCAAATATTATGGGTTTTGAAATATTCAGAGATGCCATTCGTAACATCATAAATATGATTATGTTTCGTTTCGTAGGGGAGTTTTATGGTTTGTGAAATGCCCCGGGGCTTGTTGTGAGTCATGTTGGATAATTTTTGTGCATGGTTTGCATCCTAATTTTAAGTTTCTTTGATAGATCAGTATACCAAGCTGAACAAGCACAATTATGATAGCACTGTATAAAAGCTTGTTCCAGAGGATTCTTGGTTTTTATATGAAATTACTCTGTGTTGTGGTGGTGATAAGGGTTTTATACCATTTCATTATGGGTTTTTTTTCACCTTAAACAGGTTTGAAATATTCCTCACAGCCTCTTTACATGGCTCAAACACTTCTAACATGTTTTCTTTTCCCTTATTTCTCTCCGTGTCTGCCCAGAGTTGGTATTCGAAGAGGTGAACAGCTTCAAAGCATCTGGCAGCAAGACCGATAGCCTTCAGGTGGAGCAGTAATCCTTGTTCTGCTCTGCCTCAACCTTTACCTGAAGAAGGACCACATTCTCAGTGAGCGGGAGAAGGACTGTGGCGGGCCGGCTGAAGAAAACTCTGTGTTCCCTCTGCTCCCTGTGACTGTGTTTGATTGCCTGTCATGAGTTTGTTTGAGCAGCAGGGCAGGACGGTCTCTACGTGATAAGATGCACACATTGCAATTACAGGGAGCATTTTAGAATCCGATAGAAGGAGCTTTCCAGTCCAGAAAGTTGCTTCCTCTTATGTTTCCACTCAGTGAAGGTAAAATGAGGAACCATTCAACGTGGCTATATGTCAGGGATCGCCGAGGACGCAAGGATTCATAGGAGGGAGCAACTTTATGGAACTGAACTGTGTTTACAGACTGGTAGAAGGGTATCGAAGGAAGAAAAAAAAGGAAAAAAAACGCACACTAGGATTTCCAAAGCAACGACAGAGTGCCGTCTGGTCCCTCATCATGACACATGCCATAAGCAGGCACTGCTTTCATATATGCTATTCATGTTTAAAGGCTTGCAGCAATGCCACATCATGCTTAGCATTTCGCCTCCATACTACTGCATGACTTATGTGCATTTTATTATTACAGAATATTACCGGTGCTGTATTATAACCATCAAGACTGCTTATTGCATCTGCCACGCTGCTGTAACGCCAGCCTGAGGGTCAGAGAGCGGCATTACCAGGAAATGTGACCAATTTTAACCGGTTTTATCTGTATAATTTCCGCACAGTAAAAAAAAAAAAAAAAAAAGAAAAAAAGAAAAAGAAAAACTACTGCTCTTCCTTGGATGGAATCATCCTGCTTACAGAATAGTAAACACCAACTGTGCTATTGATTAGCAAGGTAATTAATATATGCCAAAGCTGGAACAGAGTGACTGTGCTGCAGGTCTGTGTTTACAGTGTGACCTTGCTTCTCATATACAGTTTCCGCTGATGGCTGATTTCTGATCACCTGTTGACAGTGCTCCATCAGGTTTCCATAGTTCTCTGCTGTGTCTTTTACAGCCCCGGTTTGTGTTTACAATAAATAAGATTAAGATTATGGGCATTTTTGTAAACTGTTAGAAACAGTTCCCAGACAGTGTGACTGACTGTGTTCGATAATGATATATTACCCAACTGGTAGCTCCATCCAAGCAATGACTGGTCAAACCCTCCAGGCTGATGATTCCCATAAAGCAGCCATATTTGGCTGCTCATGGCAACAAGGGAGCTCATTATTGATCTTTCATTTTTCATTTTCACGATGCTTGAGTGTTATAAAGAAAACAAACCAGAGTGTTCAGGTTCATTAGTGACCATGTTCTTTACCTCGACTGTGAGTATTTCACAAGTACAGTTCATAGCTTATTGCAACATTATTATACCCATACCCATCTTTAGGTACGCCCTCAAATACATTTGTATAAGCAGCTTGAACTCAACACATGCAGATTATTACATAAAAAGGCTGACTTCCTCTATGACATTGTGTCATTCATCTTGCAGCAGACTGGAGTTTTAGTTCCATAAACTTTTTGCTGAGGTAGAAATAAACTGGTTGTGTTAAGCCACAGTGCACAGAGCCAACAAACCACAAGTTTTCCAGCTCAATACTGAAGGTCAGTGGATGAAATGTCAATAGGTTAAAAAAGGGCACAGTCTAGTACTCTGATATTAACTGAAGAAGTACAGTCTAGAACCCTAGTCTTCGGATCAGATATCTGATCATGTTTAATGGGATATAAATATATTTATGAGCACACTTAAGATGCATTTACTGTACTCTGTTGGTGTTTTGAAACAGATTGTTCCCAGAAGTTTCATCAAGGTTAAATAAATCTAATCAAGACACAAACCTTAAATGTCAGCTTCAAAGGGAATAACTAATCTGAACGCATTAAATGCAAATATAAGCTGAACAACAGAATAAGAAGTTAAAGACATTTACACATGCCAGATGGCATTTGGGGTGACAAAAGGCTAGGAAATCAAGATTATCAATAAATCAAGTTTATATCTGACTGCTGCATCTACATTATTAGTTTGTATACTATCTGGATACAGGTTGGACACTAAAGGCAGGTGTAAAGCAGATATAAATGAGTTATTTACCTAACTGACTTTCTAAGTAGCAACACTTGTAAGTCTTTAGATTAGCAAAAGAGCTGCAAGTTAGTTTTGATTTGAACCTAGCTCGCCAGCTAGGTATGTATATATATACTACTACAAATAGAGTATGGAGTATACTATGTGGTTGGCCCTGAAGCTCATTTGAGGTTTTTGCTGCAGATATAAGACGAACAACTGAGTAAGAACTAAAGTTAAGGGAAATTTCAATCTGGGAGAGCTCATACTTGAGGTTTATTATATCCGACTGCTGCAGATGCGTTCTTACACTTAATCTGTGTACTATCTGGATACAAGTTGGACACTAATGGCAGGTGAAGAGCAGCACTAGCAGCTCTTTAGAGCCTCAAGCTCGTTCTGCAGTGTTCCTTCATAGCTGTGCAAGTAAACTGTGGTTCCCTGGCTTAATCCACTTACTCAATGAGATTATTTCTGCTAAAACATCAATTTACTATTTAGGAATAATTTTTAAAAAACATAAGAATAAAAAGGAAACCTGCTCTTAACTTTTCCCCCCTGTAATGGTTCACACTGGAGTGCTACATGTAGCCTTTTGTGCAAGTCGTCCATTAACACTGGAATGCAAAATGTTGAATTTACAGTCCAAATGAATCAAAACTGTCTGTCTCAGTCAAAGCGTGTTAGAGCTCTGAATGTTAAAGTGTTATGTGCTTATGTGGATGTTGTATATGTGGTGGATTTGAATAGCAAACTGCAAATCGAATGTATACGTATACTGTATGTATGTATGTTACAAGTTAGAAGCGTTTTTTGAATACATGGTGGCATGTGGTTCTACGGTAGCCATGAGTTTCAAATCACTAAACAGAATGTCTACTCTCAGTTTTCAAATGATTCAGATGATTTTCTCATTTATCAACGGGTAACATGACTTGGCAAGTCTTGGCTTCAACAGAATAAACACCGTTGTTTCTGTTTGGCAGTATGTTTCTTGTCTTATATAGTCAGCCATTTTGATTTATGGACAGCCCTGTCCACATACTCCACCTCTGCTGCAACAGTTTGGGAAAGGCTCTGTTGTGTTGGTCGAAGTGAGTCTCATAAACATGTATTAAAGTTTAGTGAACTGGCCTTCATGAAGCCCTGACCTCAACCCCATCCACCACTGGAATTAATTGGAACATCAACTGAGAGTGAGGCCTTGATGTCTAAAATCAGGGGTTGAACTTAGTAGTATTGTGGCAGAATAAGAGCAAATCCCTGCAGCCAGGTTCAGTAATATCATAGAAAGAATACAGTATCGAATGGATGCACCGATACCAATACTCGGATACACAAAACAGTCTGATACTGTTCTCATGTACTCATAATCGTAATCATAAAACTATTTGTTAGTGGAGCATGCAGGAGGAGGAGAAGCAATGTCAGCAGTTTGGAGATATTTTAAGATAAGATAATGATGACAAAAGTAGAGCAAACGATGCTCTGCTTTTGTCAAGAGAAGGGGTGCGTAGTAGAGAAAATGCATTCTGGGATAAGGTTCTGTGAAACATGAAGCAAACAATAATATGTTATGAAATAGGTCGTTTAATACAAGTGAGAAACATTTGATGAAAATAAAATGTCATTGTTTGAACTGTAATGGTATTATTTAGTACTCTAATCGGTAGTCTGTATTAAATGTAAGTACTTGTACTTGGTATCCCCGAGCATCCCTGTAGTATAGTATAATATAGTCTAGTCTAGAATAGTATATTGTAGTATAATATAGTATAGTTTGGATTGATAGAATAGTACAATATAGCATAGCATAGTATACAATAGTATGGTATAGTATAGTATAATGAAGCTTAGTATGATATGGAATAGTATAATATATATAATATAACATGGTATGGTATATAACATTATAATGACACCAAAGGACAGTTAAAAAAAACCTACACTGAAGATAAATAAGATCAATATATATAGGCTATAGAAATACAACAACACTAAAACATTTTTTTTCCAATTTTACTCTGTAACTAATAATAAAAGTAAAAAAATAAAAAATATATATTTAGTTAGAAAATATTATATAATTGATCAAAATTAGATGAGGCTTCTATAAGCAGATTTTTTTATGGCCTTTTATGATCACCAGTCATTTGAAGACTCAGGTGAGCTTGCCTCCTCTGCAGGGACATTACAGAAACATTATTATAAGTATTCTAAGAGTATTATAGGGGTATAACCTTAGGATGGGCAGATGTTTTGGGGGCTTCCCCCGCACATTGTAGACACACCCATAGACTGCCCTGGGCGACCAGAAACCACGAGTAACAATGTGTGTGTGTGTGTGTGTGTGTGTGTGTGTGTGTGTGTGTGTGTGTGTGTGTGTTTGTGTGTGTTGGGGGTGTAACTGCGACGCGCACAAGTGGTCGCTGCTTCAGCTGGAGGAATTTGCGCCCCAACAAACTCTTCTCTGCGCTACCGACTGCGCGTCTTGGGTGCGTTTTACAATAAAAACTCACTTTGTTCACATATGAGGACGCAGCGGACCGGACCCGAGAGTCGAGGGGACCCACATCCAGCCGTGTCTAGTCGGTAGGGTATGGCTGTGCGCTCAAGGACGGGGTTCTCCCGGCAGGAGGTAAACAGAACCGTGTGGGAGGTTCCGGAGAGGTACCGGGACCTGAAGCAGGTCGGGACAGGAGCGTACGGGACTGTGTGGTAAGTTCAGGAGGAAAATGTCAGCTTTACGGCTCAGAGAAGGAGTGATTGGATTTGTGTTATCAGCTGATTGGGAGACAGGCCGGACTATGTGATCACATTCAAATTCAAATCAAATGCATTCTCACCCGAAACCACCTCTCCATCTATATAAATAGTTGCAAGTACAGTGTGGAAGTAGATAAACTCTTAAGTGCAATAGTATCTGGGAAAGCAACCAATACTCTTTGTTTTCATTTGCATCCAGTAAACTAAAAATAAAAAGTACCCTGTCTGGATATTTTATAACAATAACAATGAGCCAGTTTCACTTTATTTTACTCAAGTAGATATTTACACCAGTACTTTTACCTCTACTTGAGTATACTTTAATATTCCTGCAGCAACAGTTCTGCTTGTGTGGGGTATTTTGGTCAGTAGTTCCTCCACAGCTGGCTCTGCAGGGCCTCTCATTGCATTGTGTTGTGTGGATGAGGGTCAACAAAGAAAACCAACCCCCAGTCTCATTGTTGGAAGAAGTCAAAGACCCCGAGTTAAGTGTATAGAACGCACCACTACTTTGTCTTCAATCACATACAGACCTTTTTGTCACAGCAGACATCGTGACTTGTCATAGCAGGGAAGGCTGGGGTGTAATTAATAGAATTAATGAGGCACTGTTCCATTTACATGTCCCGCATGTTAATAATTACACCTGTGGATTTCCTTCTGGACATGTTAAACATAGACATTGATTAAAGTTTTGCTCCAAAAATTGGATTTGTCACATAATATATAATATACCTTTGTGTCTGTCTGTTTCAGCTCAGCATGGGACCGCCGGGCGGGGGCGCAGGTGGCCATCAAGAAACTTCACCGACCCTTCCAGTCCAAACTTTTCGCCAAAAGGGCCTACAGAGAGCTGCGACTCCTCAAACACATGAGGCATGAGAATGTAAGAACACTCTCCTCAGGCAAAAGAAAGGAGGGATATGTGTTTCAAAGCTGAAATTGAAAGAGAAGTTTTAGGGGTCAGTCTTAATAAAGATTTTTTGTTTGTTTTTATTTCTTCTGATCAGGTAATTGGGCTCCTGGATGTTTTTACTGCTGAAATCTCATTGGACCGCTTACGTGACTTGTAAGTTTCCGTCCATTCCTGAATGCTGATTATAAAATCAAATGTTTTTTCCACTGGAAACTCGACTCGTCTTCTCTTGTCCGCAGTTACCTGGTGATGCCGTTCATGGGGACTGACCTCAGCAAGCTGATGAAGCTGGAGCGATTAACAGAAGACAGAGTGCAGTTCCTCGTCTATCAGATGCTGAAAGGACTCAAGGTGACAACCAACGCATATATATGCATCATATGACAATCTGTTAGAGTGGTGAACATGAGTGTAAATTAAGTCTTAGTTTACTTAAAAAGTAATGTGATTACAGTTTGTACCATCACTCACCATTGTTGATAATTACAGTACAAAGTGAGGGTCAAATGCTTGTTTCTGAGAGCTGAGCTGAAGTTGCTGATGTTGTCTGTATCTCCTCTCTCCTCAGTACATCCACTCTGCAGGGATCATCCACAGGGTGCGTGAACTTTGACCTTTCAGACTATAAGCTTTGGGGGTGGGGCTCTTGCTCTTTTTCACACTCAATCCCATTCATCCTGATTCCCACACAGGGAGTTTTCTGAAACCAAGACAGAATGATACGCTGTCTGTTTGTTAGTTTGTTACTGAAATGTCTCACATGTCCATACATCTCTCTTTGAATTTACCCACTTTAGTACCAGTAGAAATTGTATGAACCAATATTCAAAATATGTTATGTTCATACTGAATGGCTGGATGTTGCTCATTGTTGCTAGCCCTGGAAGAGGCAGCAGCCTTCCAGTCAAAGTTCAGGAATCCAAAGTGCCCATATACACATAAGTGTGTCTTAGGAAGCCAAAAACCTCAAAACATGAAAAAAAAATACAAACAAATGTCTTCTAATGACTCATATCACTGAATGTGTAACTATTATCTCCTCCGTCTAACATTTCTGTATCCCACAGGACCTTAAACCTGGCAATTTAGCCATTAACCCGGACTGTGAGCTAAAGGTAAACCAACTTTACACAAAGCTGTTTTAATGTGATCATCCCATACATCTACACATTTCATGTCATTTCAATTTCTACTATTTCTTCAGATACTCGATTTTGGCCTGGCGCGGCAGGCTGACGCAGAAATGACCGGCTATGTCGTGACACGCTGGTACCGAGCGCCTGAGGTCATCCTCAACTGGATGCACTACACACAAACTGGTAAACCATCATTCCGCACAGTAGTTTGTGTGAACAGGGGTGCAGAAAAAGGTAAAGAGACCTATTTCATAACCCAGATTTGACGAGGAAGTTGACGTTTGCTCTCTTTTGCAGTGGATATCTGGTCGGCAGGTTGTATTATGGCAGAGATGCTGCTGGGAAAACCACTGTTCAAAGGAAATGATCGTATCCTTAACTGTGGTCAACGCTGCTTGGTTTTGTCCTGCAAGACAACCTGCAAGATGTAGCTGTCTTACAATGTGTCGAAATCATGAAAAAACGAGTCCGCTTCTTATCCTGGGTAGCTGTCCTTCTAAACTAACAATGAAATCCATCCTTAGTAATGAAAATCATTTAAATGCCCGTTTCCCAGTGTCTACTGTATGTTATTGTCACGTTGATCACACTAGCATTATAGACTATATAGAAAGCTCATATTTAAACGGTAAAAATACATGCAACAGATTATACTTAACCATAGCTGCTGTCAGATCTGGACCAGCTCAGAGAAATCATGAAGATTACAGGAACCCCAGCTGCTGACTTCATTGTGAAGCTACAAAGCCAAGATGTAAGTCATACTCCAGCGTTAGACTCACATGATAAAGATACACTCAATGCAAAATCTGTATGAAACATTCACTGGCCGTAAAGTTGAAAGGTGGTTGTGTAGTTTGCTCCCTGAAAACTCAAAAAGACAACACAGATGTAGTAGCCATATTTGGAAGAACCAAGGACTGTTAAGAACATAGTGAGACTATGCTTCATATATGTTTTGGGTGGAATAACACTTTAAGGTGATTTTCTTTTGTTTAATTATGTTTATAATGCATTATTTTTCATTTAAATGTATTTAAAAGTACTTCAATATTGCAGAACCATTGCTTGTTGTTTGCCACACTGTGTGAGGAAGTTACCCTTTAAGAATGTGTCAACCTTCTCTCCACTTCTTCTTTTGAAAGGCCAAAAACTACATCAGAAGTCTGCCAAAAGTGCCAAAAAAAGATTTGCACTCAATTTTCTCCAAAGCTAGCTCAAGTGGTACGTAGAGATCTCTGGTCCCCAGTATACCAAGATGGTGGTGCACTTAACTCTGTCATGCTGACCTTGATATGTTTCTGCAACAACAGCAGTGTGTGTCTTGGAAAAGATGCTGCTTCTGGACCCTGAGCAGAGGGTGAGCGCCTCAGAGGCACTTGACCTGCCCTTCTTCAGCGAGTACAGAGATGCAGACGAGGAGACTGAAGCGCTGCCTTATGATCAGACCATGGACAACACTGATCTGCCGCTGGACCAGTGGAAACGTAAGAGAGAGTGGAGAGGCCAATTTAGATTTAAAGCTGCATTCATCAATATTTTTATATCAACAATAGGTCAAGAGACTACATGTATTATGAAAGGTGTCGCTTGTAGTGACAAACCTGCAGAAAATTAGCACCAAATTCTGCAGTTCCTCTCAGTTCTGGATCATTTGAACCTCTTTCAGCTCATTGCTTTGGTGTCAAGATCTGCAGCTTTACTGTTGTGGTTCACTCTCACAACCCTCTGTTTCCAGCTGCAGCAGCTGTTTATTGTGAAAAAGGCCCTGACAAACCCATTTAACACTACCTGACCACCAAATAGCAGACAGACAAAGTTAGCAGCTAGCTAGTGAACATAGTGGAGCGTTTAGTTGCTAAAGAGCCAATATTTCCCATAGGAGTTGGTGGAAACAAAACAGAACTAAAAGGAGAGTTAATATTGGACTTATATTGTCAAACACAACTTAAAATGAATGCTAATTTGTTCCTTTTTAGCTGGATGTGGTTTTCTAACACGTTTGCCATATCAGTTTTAAAAGATGACAGAAGGTCAGTGTTGTGTTTACAGCTTGTTGCATCGACCCCCAAATGACCAAAAAATCTATTACAGCTTTATTTTCCTTTAAGGGGCATTTAGTGTTATTAATTTTCAGGCAAATTAGTAAAATTCAGATGGACAAGAGGGGAGAGAGTTATGTAGCTGGTTGTTACAGTACCTGCTGTTTGCCAGAGGAGGTCACTGAAGATCTTACTTGATGCTTCTTTTAACACTTGACAACACATGGAAGGTTCCATTTTCTATCGGTGTCCTACAACAGGAGAGAAACAGGTTGAACTTTGATCTGAAAATAGGACACGGACATGATGTAGAATGGCAGATGCATAATCTCCTCTTTTGTCTTTGTGCAGGTCACACTTTCACAGAGATACTGACCTTCAGGCCGCCCAGGGACTCCAGAGAGACGTCACTTTAAGAGCACACTCGTATACACACTGTACACACATACCTCTGCACACTTTCTCAAACTCCAAATTGCACACGCTCACACATAAACACTTGCACCCAAAATAGTATTTTCTTGTTGACTTTGTTGTGTTTGTGTAGGAATAATGGATATTTTTCTTTCAATAAATGTGATTTGCTCAATTGTTCAGAGGCTCAGCTGTCATTCTCTTTGTGGGCCAGATTATTTTGTCCGTTATTTATTAGACATGTTTAAATTCATGCTAACTGCTACTGCTTCCTTAAAGTTAGTGTATCCATTAAGTAGCAGTTTTTTCTGTCTGTTTACATTTTGATCATTTATTCTGATAATGGACGTATTTCTGGAACTAAGGGCGAGGTCACCTATTGTACAGAACCAAGGTGAATGCTGGGAATGCAGAAGTGAATAATGTTGTCACACACATCATATGAACCACTGTGGTTCCTTCACACAATTTCCAGCTGTAAATGAAACACAGAACCCTTCAACTTGACAAAAAAGGATTAATTCTCATATTTTATTTTAGGTGTTTACTCTGAGTACTAGTGATACCATGTTACATTTTGTGTACGTGTGCTTTCCAATATGAAATCCTGATTTGTTTGGGACATATTCCCCTTTAAAGTGACCAGACCTGTGACATTTCCCTATTTGGGCCAGTCTCCCAACCATTACACCATCATACAATCTCCAAAACACTCCCTAAACTAGACGTCTAAACAAAAGAGCGCTGCTAATCCTCCACTTTAGCTGAACAACTGAGCTTTTCCATGGACTCCCATCTGGAAAACATACCCAAGATTCACCAGTAAATAGATCGAAATTGGTTATTTGTCAACCAATATAAGTCATACTCTTCTGACTTTGATCTGTCATAAATAAAAAGCAATGGATTTTCCATTAGAGTGACTAAGAAGGCAGATATGTTTCTTCCCAACTCTCTCCGATAAGAGCTGTTTGCCTGCTGATGTTGACTGACTGGCTATGCAGTTCCAGCTGTCTATTTCCTCGTGGCTGTACACTTCAGGGTCTTACGGGACAATGGATAATACCTACATATCTAAACAGAATGGAGGACACTCACATCTCAGCAGGCTTTTGTTGCTGCTGTTTGTGGCAGGTAATATAAGGATTTTCCTCTTGATAAAAATACCAGTGGCTGACTCAGATTATAGTTGTGAGAATATGGTCCTTTGGCACAGTGTGGGAGTGCTTCCATTTTAATGGCTGTTGGGAAAACCTTTTTTACTGTATCTTTACTAGGAAAAGTCCTCACTTTGTGTATATTATAAATGTGATAGATCATGCACTACATTGCAATTTAGCTATACTTTTATTTTACTTGAGTTTTTCAAGTTACTTTATGCTTCTAGTTCGATACCTTTCAGAAGTATATTGTACTTTTACTCGAATGCTATAGTTAAAAGTTTTTTTTCAGATGAAGATTTTACATACAAAAAAGAACAGCTTTTAAAATATGAAGCATTGTTATAGATTAAACAACAGAACACTATATAGGCCTAAAATAGTTACAGTTAGCTCCACCTCAACCAGCTACAACTGTAAAATGCTACGCACACATTTAGTGAAAATAATCGAATAATAATATTACACACTCAACGGGTACTTTGCTGCAAAATGAGCACTAGTTTTATATATATGAATATTTTGATGATAATACTTGTTGTATAATAATATATAGGTTATTGCAAACTTAACATTTGCTAAAGCAATTACAGCAGTTACAATGGGATAATGCAAAAAAGATACTTTAAAGCTAGCACAAAAAGGTTATTAAGTTAGCAAACTGACTCATTAATGTCTGTTACACAGAGCTAACATTAGCCAAAATTGTGCTGGTCATGCTAGACCATGTATGAATATAAACTGCAAAGGTGAATTTAACTAAATTAATTAAATTATTTAAACTTGTTTCTTATTTCTTGTAAAATGTTAAAGCTACATAGCCTTGTTAATTAAAATAGTATTAAACTTTAATGCTTAACAGTATCTGGGTTTTAGATAACAATGGAATATGTTTTAATTGACTGTGTAGGCCTTCAGACAGTACTGTCTACAGATGGAGAGACCCCTGAACTAGATGATGATGATATAGGTAAGTGATTTGTCATTCAAATAGACAATAAAACCTATATTAAAGCTGCTCATCCAGATACATCGTAGTGGTTATTCTGTTCTGTTCATTTTCAGAGGATCAGAAATTCAACTGTACAATTTTCGGTCCGGATTATGTGACTGTGGGTGTGCCGAGCAGCATCGAATGTGCTGCCAACTGCCCCGAATGTACCTATTCTATGTCTTTGGACGGACAGAGCGCCCAGGGTCAGGGCAATGTGTTAGCCTTCACTGTTAACAGTTGGGCGGAGGCCTTAACAGTGACATGTACAGCCACAGATGACGAAACAAAGCTGACTGCCACAACTACAAAGAAACTGCAAGTGTTAGGTAAGTGATAGTTGTTAAACAGATAGATATCGTTAGCATTGGTGCACGGAAACTTTGGACCATGGCTTTTAGAATAATTGACCTATAATCACAACTAGGGTGCTTTGTGAATGTCTTTCCCTTAGCTGGACCTGCCAACGTTTCCATCACAGGCCCTGAGTTGATGAATCCGGCAGTGAGCCACACCTACAGCTGTCACGCCTACTGTCGGCCATCTTGTACCTATGCCTGGAAGATAGATAAAGGTCCATGGATTAGTGGTCAAGGGAATGTTATTTCGGTCACTCCTCGAGAGATGGACAACTCTAAAATCCTCATCTGCAAAGCCACCAACAGTGTGTCCGGGCTGTTTGTCGCCGCTACTCGAAACATAGCTGTGATATGTAAGTGAAGAGTTTCACTACATGTATAGTGGGGTGAAAGGTCCTGAAGGTCCTAGTTTTAAGAGTTAAAGACATTTTTGAATAGTTTTGACTTTTTGAAAACACACTTACAGACTTTCTTGCCAAGTGTTAGATGAGAAAATGTATACACCCTCATGTCTGTTTGATAAATATGAAGCTACAGCTAGGAGATAGTTAGCTTAGCTTAGAAACAGCTAGCCGCCTGCGTCTGTCAAAAGATAACTACATTGGCCCACAAAAATCTCAAAAGCTCGCTCTGTATGTTATATCTTTTTTAAATTTTGACAAAAAAAAAAGTGAAAGAACGACATGTTGTGGTTTTATGGGGGGTTATGTCCCGGCCTATTTCTTGGCTGGGAGCAGTGACTTCCTAGAGTCTCGGCTGGTCGTCAGGCAAGGTGTCAACAAGACTGTTTACACTTTGGTTTTCACACATATTAGACAAGCCAACCAGCTGCTGGCTGTAGCTTCATATTGATCGTATAAACATGAGAGTGGTATCAATCTCTCGGCAAGAAATCAAATAACTGCATTTCCCAAAATGTAAAATGATTCCTTTAATTTGTGAATTAATTGGACGACCAGTTATAAGTTAGCTAATCAGCTAACACCTACACTTAATCAGGTACGAAATGATGAAGTTAACAATGTTGTTGCTGAGACAGACAATTTGTACACTTAGAAACACAACTAGCAGTTGCTCCCCAACATTGCTTAACCTCCAGTATGGCTTCATGAATAAGCATTAGATCACTTTAAAACTTTTACACAAAACTGAACTGTCATTTGCAAATATATCAAGTTTTCCAAAAAAAACAACAACCTTGATGTCGATGGTTTGCACTTTGGAACCAGTTATCACATTTAAAGACAACACACCATATAAAATAATCTATTATATTAGCATTTTTAAATAAAATACAGTTTACAAGCTTTTTCTGAGCAATGATCTGTGCTTGCTATCTCTGTTTCAGCTGGTCCATCAGAGATTCAGATCAAAGGCGCTGATGTAATAGAAATGTCCAAAAAGTACAAGTTTGTGTGTACTGCTGAATGTCTGCCCTCTTGTCGCTACGTGTCGTCTGTGGACAGTCAGACTGTGAGGGGCAATGTGATTGAGATGACAGTGGATCATCCATTTAAATCTGTCACCCTCAAGTGTGAGGCCCAAAACACTGCTTCGAGGAAGACAGCAACAGCCTCAAAAACTATACAAATAACAGGTAGATAAGCCATAAAAGAGTTTAATTTACATAATCTTACAGCATATTAACACCGTCTGCTGTTGTTGGACATCCATTTACTTGTGTTCAGGGTCAGATCGCAGCCTGTCCACTCGTCCTGGAGAGACTTCAGCTGTGCTGCTGCTGGCCTTCATCGTTTCTGCTGCATTCACACTGTGATCCCACTGCAAACAGGTGACACTTACAGAGGATCATCTACTGTAGCATGGGACAATCTTCTTTTTTTGGTTGCTTTTTAAATGTTTTTCATAATTGTAAGGGTTTTTATTATTACACATTTACTAATATTGTTATTTGTAGATTTTTTTTAAGTTTGATTTCTTATAATTTGGTCTAACTGTTTTAGCTGTAATTGCAGGTATTGACTTATTGCACTTGTTCCATCATAAAAAGCCTTTCCCCCCTTGTCTCTCTGTCTTTGTCTCCGTCTGTCAGGTCTTTCTACATCCTGTGAATGACTCTGTGATGAAGAAAGGTGGTTGAATTATGGAGAACTAATGACTCATGTACCTGTGATCTCACACTGCATATTATTCCTTTCCAACAGTCTGTATGTTGACAGTGGGTTGAACCCTGTTTGCACTTTCTAGCGAGAGACGCAGAGAAGCAATTGAAGCAGCAGGGAGTGTGCACATGTAATGTCAGAATTTGTTGACTTGTTAGGATATTTGTACGATTCTTCTGCATTGATACATCTGAAATATTAAACATTTTATGCCTGTAGATAAATAAAACGCACTGATGACTTTTACCTCAAGACTCTTTTTCTCAAGTGACCAAACACTCCATCTCACACTTGTAATAAAATCTTAAATAAATCCAGTATGTCAGTGTAGAAGCTTTAGACGCAGGTTTTTGCTAATAGACCTCTGCTCAGGTTGTTGGGTGGGGCTGTGCTGGAAATAATCAGAGGTCACTAATCCCAATGAACTAATAAAAAACATAAAGCTGTAGTTAGCATCACTCTTAAAAGTGCGACAAAATGTGTGTGTGTAGGGCTTTAAACTACTCTGGAACTCAAATTGATCTGATAGCCTTGATTCAGCCTAAGCTCCACCTGCAGGCTGGAGGGTGTTGGTACAGCACTCAGATCTGTATTAAATAACTCCTCCATGTTAATCCTATAATTCAAATGGCTTTATTGGCATGACGTAACGCTGTACATATTGCCAAAGCAAGCGTTTGGAATTAAAAATAATAATAATAACAATAAAGGAAAACAATATTTACAATAAATTAATTATAATCTATACTGTTGGTAATACTGTAACTATGATTGACTCAATCACAATCACAGTCCCAATCAATCAATCTCAGTCAATAAGGAATTAATTACAATGAATCAATCAATCAGTTTGTGTCAACTAAAAATGGCATTAAAACAGTAGTAAAGTAACAGTCAACAGTTAAAACAAGTAGTATGTTGTCAATATAACAGTAATAACAAATTATTTATTAAATATTAAAATATATTAAAATTAAAATAAAATAGATAAACCTGTAAACGTGTGTGTGTGTGTGTGTGTTGTGTGTGTGTGTGTGTGTGTGTGTTTTACAAAACAACAACAAAAAAACAACAACAATCAATTATTTTATACATTTATCTGAGTTTCCACTGGTTGTCCTCAGTTCGTGGCATGAGGAGACATATTTTGCTGCAATAATTTGACTTTTTGGCATTTCTCCCAGTAAATAGGGGAGTTTCTGTGTGTCTGATATAAATTTGAATTCGGGGTATATTTGGGAAATGTTTGGGAAGTGTTTTTGTCTCAAGATTTTATATTTAGGGCATGAGGTTAGAAAGTGTCTTACTCATATGTAATTTAAATTCAACATTCCCCACGCTTCAGGTACCTTTGCTGTAATCTTACATTGGCAAACAGCATTGACAGTTAAAGGACCCACCCAGGGTTCCTATCAGTCCACTGACAAACACTCTAAGAAGTACTTCACTGTGGCTAGTACTTTCTCTTTGATCTACAAAAGATGGACTGTAAACCACACCAACAGCAGAGATTTAATTCTAGGTTTATTGTACACCTACATCACTGGCACTACTTTGTTCTCATTGTGACAGTAATTGTAATTGTGAGAGACCCCGAGGCACAGTTTGGGAGTCACTAGACAAAGTTTTGTCTCTAAATAGGAAATAAAATCATAGTTAATGCAACTATTATTATTATTATTATGTATAACTTAGAGGGCAGGTGTGCATTCAGTGGACATGCACTGGATCAGCCGTGTCACTTCCTGAGTGCAATCATTTCTTTCCACCGTAAACATTTAAGTAATAAGAAAATAAAAAATTAACCTTTCCCTCTTACAGCGTTGTTTTCAGACGAAGCAGACAGCTGTTCTCTGTGATAAAGCTCTATAAACCAACTGTTAACTACCAGCCCAGCACCAACAGCAGACAGACACAGTCAGTGACTAGCTAGTGAACATAGAGGGGTATTTAGATCAGAGGGGCCCAAACTTTAACCCTTAGAGGCCGTGGTTTGGGAAGCCCACTTTGGACCGTTCTGATTCAGCAGCTTGAGATGTTTAATGTTTGTTTCTGCTGTCCACAAATGGAGTAAAAATCATTTATTGCAGGTTTAGGTGACTTATTATTATTATTATTAATAATAATTACTACTAATAATAATTATTAGTTAATAATTTCTCCATATATTTCATGTCTTACATCCTGTCCAGAAAATCCAGTTGAGCCAAAAGGAACCAAAAATGTGAAATCTAAAGCTCACACAATGCCCCCAAATGCCAACAGATATCAATGCTGTGGCATCAGCAAAGTAAATGTATTTCTTAGTGGTTGAGAAGAACAAGGAAGAGTGCTTATTACACTTTAAATTAAGGTGACAACACGCAAGAACTTTTACATCAAAATCACGAGTAATGTAGGTTAGACTTCCCACAGTGATAACATACAGTACAGGCATTAATAAAAGATAATTACATTAACAGAACCACAAAGTAAACACCAAAACATATCAGCCCCAGCTCCAGAGACAGCTGCAGTTGTATTCTATCAAGATGCTGTGATAAATTGAGTTCAGAATCTTTACATCTGCAACCACGGGCAGATATGAAAGCAGAGGGAGCCACATTATCTGACCTGGATTATCACTGCAGGTACAAAAGAAACAAACGCAACCAACAGAAGACAAAACCACACAACTCGTCGGCTGCTTGTACGCACACCCTCTGCAGAGAATAAACCCAGCTGATAACCAACATGTTGCACTCCTTTGCCAGGAACACTGGCTCATTTGTCTGTGTTTTGTGTGTAGTGTGCGATAACAGTGGGCAAGGCCTTTGTTTCCAATGCGTTATAAGAGTGTGGATGGTTATAGAAGTGTTGATAGACTGTCTGCAGCACCATGGTTCATCTCTCAGCCCGTCTGCTGCTGCCGCTGCTGCTCTCCTGCCTGGCAGGTAAGAGGCTGCCCAGCTGAGTCATCATGTGCTGGCATCAACCAGCATTTCAGCAGAATTATCAATTCTGAAAAATGCATGCTGCAAAAATTACATGATTTTTTAAAATGTAATTATTTAGATTAGATTTGTTTTGGCTTGCAGTGTTGCAACCAGAAAATGAACGATGTTAATGTATTCTCTTTTCATCTTATCCAAGGTTTTTCTGCCAGTGAAAAGGAGCAGGGTGGAGCCGTGGGGGAAACCTCATGTAAGATCCTTTTAATTCTGAGTCTGAATTACTGACATCAAATGTTTAAAAACTGCACCAAAGCAAACTTTATTTGCTCTTTTCTGATTCTCGCATTGTGCTGAATGTCATAGTCTTCTTTCACAGGTTACAATTTCCTCACAAGTTGAATACTTTCTAATGAAACATTTTTTTTTTTTAAATTATCAGATGGGCCATCCTCAGTGGAGATCTATGGGGTCGGGTTAGTGACAGTGGGAATCCTCTATGGGTTCCAGTGCACGTCCAATTGCTTCCCAGACTGCCACTACAGCTGGACCAGGGGGAACGTGACCTCTCAGGGGCCTGAGCTGAGCCTACAGCTTCTGCACAGAATTCCCACACAGATCCTGACCTGCACAGTGGTCAATCCCGCCACGGGGAAGTCAGCCTCAGTCCACAAGACGCTGCAAGTGACGGGTAGGAAGAACCAAAGTGAATTAAAATGCATGAGTTCCTTCAGCATCATGTCCTTCAACCAAATCTACTTACAAACCTTTCAGCTGGACCATCGAACATAAAGCTCAGCGGGCCACCCATGCTCACCTTTGGTGCTGAATCCGTCTTTACCTGCTCAGCTGACTGCTACCCTTCCTGCAGCTACTCATGGAGCGTTATCATTGATGAGGAGGTGTTCAGTACCTCGCAAGGCAACACAATTTCTGTCACTCCACCTACGAGCACCGTCGACTCTGAAACTCTGCTGTGTGAGGCTCAGGACACCGTCTCACACCTCTACATCTCTACGACTCTGTTTCTGTGGGTGGCAAGTATGTGAAAGAACTTAACCTCTAATGAGAATGAACAATAAATAAGTTTAACATAAAGCAACAAACGTTAAAAAGAAAATCAATATTTCTCTCATGCAATATACCCCACTGGGTATACTGCGTAAGAAACCTGCGTGTGACTGCTGTTAAAGTTTTGCTATACATGAATGAAGTCAGTGAGAAATGCATTGTTTGATTCAAATTTATGTAACTGGATTATTTGCATATTACATTGTCATTAGATGCTTTTGTAAGTCACCTCTAATTACATTTGGATTGCATTTCTGTGTCTTAATTACCATTATGCTATAATTTATATAACTTTACAGCAATTCAATTTTCAACTGGATTAAAGCCTGATTTATACAATTTTTTGAAATTGAATTGAAAGAAGAAATAACACAATCTTCCTTTTACAAATGAAAAGTTAGCTAATGTTAGCTTACTTTACCTAGAATTAGTGGTTTTATCACAGAAATAAAACAAGTAAACTCCTGAGCCAGTTCAAGTTGCTGATGAAGACTGTAAAATGCATCTGTAAAACAAAACAATACATTAAAATGTCTCTTTCATATCTCCTCCTTTAGGTTCATCTGACATTAGCATCACTGGTGACAGTAAAGTGGTGATGGGAAAACAGTACACGTTCCTGTGCTTTGCCACATGCATCCCATCCTGTGACTTCATATGGAAGTACATGGGGAAGACTTTCCAGGGTAGCGTAGTCCAGATACCCATCCTGAACCAGGGGGACAAGCCAAAGTTCACTAGTCACCTGGAGATTACTTTTAGCGACTATGCTAAGATTGAGCCTCTGATCTGTGAGGCAACAAACACCATATCTCACACCACTATCACCGCCACTAAGAACCTCACTGTCTCCGGTGAGTGTGATATTGCTACCACCTTATTTTTGAATAAAACACGGTATCAGGTACAAGAAACTAATCACATCATGTCTTTCATGTCCATGCTTGGTGTTTTGAATGTTCTCTCTGCACAGACCCCATCTCGGTGCGTCCCACCTCTCAAGCCGCGCCACTGGCAGGCAACTCTTTCTCCCTGCAGTGTGTCGGCTCTCAGAACCCAGTGTCCATTACATGGCTGAAGAACAAACGTCCAATGCCAGCATCTGAAGGACTGAATTTCTCCCCTGACAACACCACAATGACCTTCAGTGATCTCCTGTGGTCAGATTCAGGTTTATACCAATGTGTGGTGAAAGACGGTGACACCCCCATCCAGTCGGTTAGCTACAACATGCAAGTAATCTGTGAGTATACTGGCGTCATCGCAGTCATCTCATTATGGAGTGAGACAGTGGTGTCCAATATGTTAGAGACGTGGACCAAGTTGTCATTGTGTGAAGCGCTGGAGAGATTAAGTGGCTACAAAAGAGATCAAGATATGTTTTCTGCTTCTTCATAAACTATATAATATATAATATATATGGAGGTCTGCTTAAGCAAGGCCCAAGGCCACCAGAGGTGGGAGCAAGTTGTTTTGAAAGTCCCAAGTACGTCTCAAGTCTTTGCAATCGAGTCCTAAATCAAGTCCCAAGTCCTAAACTTACTTTACTTCTTAGTGGTTCTCTTTGAAAAGTTCAAACAAAGTGGATCTGGGGAATTAGGTGTCAAGTTGCTGGAAACGACATACATTCAAAGGTGATGAAGGTCAGGCTTTGCCGACTTTTCCTTGCTAACGTTGTACATGAAAATACAACAAAATGGCCTATTCCAATAACAATGAATGCATGCAATAACTAAAATGTCTGAATAACTTTACATATAACGTTTTATTGACAAAAGATTTCTCCTTGTTGGATTTTAAAAAATCATACTGTAAATGAATGCAACTTTTAAAGAGGTCTGTCTGTCTTTCGGTTCTACCTCCAACCACAGATGGGCCAACTAGTATTGTGCTCGAAGGATCAAATATATTGACTGTGGGAACACAGTATGATTTCCAGTGCGGTTCCAACTGCTACCCGGCATGCAAGTTAACCTGGACCTGGGGTAACATGACCTCTGAGGGCCCGGAGCTGACCTTGCAGTTTGAGGAAGCACAACCAGCAATGAACCTGACCTGCACGGCAGTCAACCCTTACACAGGATTGTCAATGAATGATGAAACAACGCTGCAAATAGCAAGTAATGATAAAACAAATTTAATTTGAGCTCATGTTTTTTTTAACAACAACCAAATCTATTTCTAACTGCATAGCCTTTCTGACTACAAAGAAAAATCAAAAAGACTTTTGGCTTTTATTTGTGTCCCTTCTCTTGCAGATGGACCACTGAACGTGATCATTTCAGGACCAGACACCCTCGAGATCGGGGTCACGGCGAGCTTTACGTGCTCAGCTGAATGCGTTCCTTCCTGCACGTTCACATGGACCGTGTCTGGAAAAACCATCAAGGGTAGTGCCATTGACATCACGGTGAACCGCCATGTTTCCAAAGAGTCCATCAGCTGCCAGGCTGAGAACACATACACCAGGGAGACGGCAACGGCCTATGAGACGCTCAGTGTCTCAGGTAGGCTGTTGTTGGAGGTTTAAGCGAATTTAGACGAAGCTCGTAGCTGCTGTCCGTTCTAATTTATGTGCTTCTCTCTGCAGATCCTCACTGGTGTGGATGTTGAGACACTGGAAGAACTGTACTCTACATGCAAACTACATTCTCCTGATCTGCGAACACTCTGCGCAGAGCGGAGCACAAAGATATATACTTTGGTAATCTTTTATTAATGACACTTACTGTATGTGTAAGGGTATATTTGCTCAAGCACAGTGTATGCTGACTGTGATGGAATTGGCAACCTGAACAGGGTGTTTCCCTGTCTTTATCACAATGCATTCTGGGACAGGTTCCAACCTCTTTGTGACCCTGAACAAGATTAGACAGGTATGGAGAAAGGACTTATGGATTGTGTGCTTGAGTAATACGTTTTGGGGTTTAATTACACTAGGCTAGTCATTTTCTTTTCATGATGTATTCCCATTTCTCTTGCCAAACAATATGCACTATTATACTTAATAAACAATGACCTACTGTGCGTTTACCGATTACAGTGTTGATTCACCACCCATCTGACACATTTTAGAACACACAATGCAGAGTTAGAAAAGATTTGACCTACTGTAGTTACTGACTCAACAACAGCACACACACACACACACACGAATGGCAAAATACAATTTTATTTCTAGTTCAGAGTAACACTTGTGACTCCAACTGAACACCTCCATCGCTATATAGTCTAACCCGGTTTAGCCAATGCAGCATCAGGATTTACTTGAGAACGGGAGGAAGATTCAAACAGGGCGGAGTGCTCACAGAGACCGATCCATAGCTTTACCTTGCATTCAAGATTAATTGGAAAGTCGGAAATTCACAATTCCCTCTCATAGAACGTCTGAATCTATTTTAACTCGACGATACATTTATGATCCCAGAGTATCCAAGTAAAATATCTGCTGCAATCTGAGCTTCAAGTGTCAATTTCAGCTGATTTCAGCATACAGGTCCTTTTCCACCGTCTCTATAGTTTGCCTTTATGCAGCATCTGAGCCCAAATACATTGGATGTGCATAATCCTACACTTATAGACTATACAACTATTTCTCAGAATGCATGCTAATAGATTGATAGAAACAGCTGTGCAGTAAATGGTTAAATACAGAGAGTATCAATGATGACATTAGCTGTTGCACAGGGAACAGGATTCTACACTGGAAATACGTGTTTTTATGAGCTTGAACACTAAAAGGCATCAGAATTACAATTTAAAATGTGTAAATTTCCAACTCCCAACTTTCAATAAAAGCACCATCATGAATAGAGGAAGAAGATGGCATCCTATTCCACAGATAAAGGGCCATAATACAGCAGTCCAAATTAGAGAAAGTGAATTTTTATGAAAGTTTATTCAGTATTAGAATATATCTACATTGTTCTGTTGGCTTTGAAAACAATGCAGCACAAATTTAAAATCTATAGCTTTGCCTCAAATCCAAGCCTCACAGTCCGTACTTCTTCTGCAAGGCTGTGACAGCTGATCCTTCCAGCTCAGCTTGGTGGAGGAAGTCAAACACTTCTTTAAGCACTGGGGGAAAAGAAAAGCAGTAATCAGTGTGATGGACAGTGTGGGTGAAAAGTATGAGTCATCTGCAACAGTACATCAAAGACACTCAACCTTTCTTCTCCGGGGACGACATGAACATGACAGCCATGTCGAAGCGTCTCACACTTGCTAGACTCTTGAGGATCTCCAGCGTGGTGGTGGGGGCTTCATTCCTGCACAAGACTGACGTTAATGTACAGTACAATACTACACATGTAAACCAGTTCGCTTCTAGATTATTTATTTCTGAGTGCCTCATAAAACTCACTTGATATAGAAACAATGCAGAATCCTCAGGATCTGGTTGAGAATGTCAGGTTCAAGGGAGTGGTGGAAAATGTTTACGTACGCGTCGGGCTTGATTTGCTTCAGGACGAGAACAAAAACAAGGCTGAGAGCTTCAGTTAAAATAAAACAATGCAGAGTGATCTTGATCTTTAGGTTGTGTTCAGCATCAAGTCTTATTTGTTCATCCAATTCATCGCAGAGACTGTATTTTGTCAAATGTAAAGCCACATTCAAATGACATCTATAGAGATCAGACCAGGCTGACAGTGGCAATGAGAATGTCGAGAGCTGCAGCGATTGGTCGTCAACTATTAAATTAATTGCCAACTGCTTTGATAATTCATTAATCATTTGAAGTCATTTTTAAAGAAAAAAATATCCAAATTTTGGAAGATTTCATCTACTCAAATCTGAATATTTTCTTTCTATATTATTTATTATTATTTTCTTTAGTCCTTTGTGACAGTAAACTTAATGTCTTTGGACTGTGGACAAAACAAGACATTTGAGGACCCCCCCATGGGCTTTGGGTTGATCATTTACGTGATTTATTAATTAGTTGTTTGTACGTAATGTCAGAAAAAAATGAAAAATATTGATCAGTTTTTTCTGACATTACGGACCAAACAACTAATTAATAAATCAAGTAAATGATCAACAGGTGAATTGATAATGAAAATAATAGTTAGTTGCAGCCCTACTGTATAGAATTATGAACACACAAATGTGATCTTGTCATCAGCAAATCACCATACACCCGCAGCTCACCCTCAGATATCTGTAAATCACTTCAGGCTGCTTTCCGATCTTGCGGAGGTCGGCCTCCAGCTGGAAGCTGTTGGTGGGCGGAGGAGGAAGGTCTATGACTGGCGGGGAAGGGCTGGTTGATGGTTCCGGAGGATGAGCGATTTCCTGCTGCACTGGTTGTTCGGTCTGTCTGCTCGAGGGAACTCTGGGAAACAGAAACAGAACTCGGTGGTAATAGTCGATACCACATTCCACGACATAATGCAGCATTTAGTGCTTTGAAGGTGTGTCACAATCACACAGAAAACAAAGGAAATAGAAGAGGTAGAGCCGCTAACCCGTCAGATGAGTGTGAAGGGACTTCCGCTATCTCTTCGATCTTGATCATCTTGGCACTGGGTGATGTCGACAGTGGAGAGGTCTCGTCCTCAGCCTCCCTCTCCACTTCCTGGACGAAGGACTTGGACCCACCTGAGTCCACTTCAGACACTGACACCTTTCCACTCACTTCCTCAATATCAATCCTCCTCAGTGGTTTCTGGAGAGCATTAGATGTTAAGTCAATGACACAGTTTATTAAAAAACTCTTTCAAAATAAAATACTGAATTGAATTCTATTAAAGACACTACTAGATGAAGGTTACAGAATCCAGACTTTCAATTTATGTATACTGTCTATCATGCCATCTGCTGGACAAATAATGTTACAGCATGTAAACATTAAAGAAGCATGGAAGATAATTTGTATCTCAACTTCCTTGAGCCCAAAGTTATGTCTCAAATCGCTTATTTTCTCAGACAAACTGTCCAAAAAAACAAAAGAATTCTGTTTAATGCAATTTGTGATGCTGTGTACTGTGTAAACTAATGAGGAACAAACTGCCTTTACTGTTGCCAGTTTCTGCAGGTTTCAGTTAGAGTTAAATTTAAGAACATTATGAAAGCAATTTAAGACCTATTTTATGTTCATACTGGATAGGAAGGAAAATCAGTTCATCATTATTGGATTTTAGACCCTGCACACACCATGGTGTCAGTATTCAGAGGCAGTTTTTTCACCAAAAAAGACTTCTGCAATGAGGGAAAAGTATAATTATAAATTTAGAAATGACAGCTCACAGATGACTGCAGATGTGTTGGTTTGTCTATGGGCTGGACTGTTCTCCTCTGCATGCTGTCTGCTGTTCGTAGAAGGCCGCTGGAACCCTCATCCTGACACAACACAATCACATTAAGAAGAGAGGAGTCAAGTCTGTAGAAGATCAACGCTAATAAAGTCTGACGTGTCCATTAGTCATTTGTACATCAGATTGAAATTTAATCACTTATGTCAATTCTTACTGCCAGAGGCACTTAAAACACAGTAGTGTTGCCATAGTGACTGAGAGCAAGTTTATTCCTCTACTAACAACCATCAGCAAAGAATGCAAAGTTCAGGGTAAAAATAGGTTTAAAATATATGTTTGTAAAGCAGAATTGTATTTTAACAGTAACACTGCTCTTTATGTTTTCAACTTAGGGTCTTTACCATCCATGTATTTATCATTTAAACAGTGCTTAATTGAACCAATAATAAGATTCTGAAACTTACAA
Source organism: Dicentrarchus labrax (assembly GCF_905237075.1). NCBI lineage: Eukaryota > Metazoa > Chordata > Actinopteri > Moronidae > Dicentrarchus > Dicentrarchus labrax. The sequence goes on along the minus strand of NW_026136724.1, from coordinate 7,501,500 downwards.
TCTGGAGTTTCTGGAGCTCATTCAGGGCTTGTTTGTTCCCTGGTTCTAGTTTCAACACCTCCTGGAAATCTGTAACACACACACACACACACACGCACACACACACACACAATGTAAGACAACTCTAGTTGAACATTTGCATGTTTAGTTAGTTTGTTTAGAATTGAACCCAACTACACGTAACTTGAGCCATAACTGTGAACTGGCTTAAAATACGATAACATAAGTAAGGATGAAAATGAAAGCAACTACAGAAGCACAGATCATCTAGAAGAATACAGATAGATATGTGATTTTAGTCTTCCAGGTGTTAAAAACAGACTAAATGTAGTTGCTGCTGTATGCCTTTGGAGGACAGTGTTGTTCTGCACAGCACCTTGTTTGGCCTCCTGCAGTTTCCCTAAAGCCACCCTGGCTGTGGCACGACGGGCGAGAGCCTTGGAGTAAGTACTGTCCAGAGAAATGGCTTTGGTGCAGTCCTCCTCTGCCTCCTTGTACCTGCAGCAAACAGAAAATGTAATTTTTTAATCTTCTTCTAGCAGAGAGCATTTTCACTTTGAAAAAAAAAATTTGCTGGTGAAATAAATGTTGGTGCTTACTTCTCCAGCTTGAGGAAGGCCATGGCTCTGTTGGCGGGCAGTAAGACGTTCATGCTATCCGCCTCCATGCCTCTGCTGTAGCACTCAACAGCTGCTTCATACTTCCCCTCTTTGAAATATGCATTCCCCTGAAAGGCACATTCAGAAAACATCACCACTGAAAATGTCCCTGTGTGCCAAACAGGGCTGAAACTTATCTCTAGTAAATAATTGAAAACACCTTTTTGTCTGATCTCAAATGTTTGGGTAAAAAGTGTAGTATTTGTACTTAATTGTACTTAATTGATATGCAGTAAACTGCTGCATGACGAATAATAAACTTATAATACATGAGTGAGTATGTTTGCTTAATTACCACACACTATGGGATTCTGTTAACAGAAAGGGACATAATACAAAATGACAAAAGCCTCTCACACTTGAGCTGAGAAAAGCGTTAAACAACAGCAAAGCTTACTCTGTCCTTCTGTATAACCGCTTCCTGTCGTCTCTGTTGCTCCTCCATCAGTCTCTGCTGCTCCTCCATCAGTCTCTGCTGCTTGGGGTCCTCTGTGGGAGCCTCCTGCGGCTGTGTGGCTTCGCTCGTGATGGCCGGTGTCTGATGTCCGAGGATCTAAAACCAGTCACATAAAGGGAGTAAATAAAAGAGAAGAAGAGTTGCGAAATCACCCCAGAATGATCATTTCATACTCACCTCTTTGATTTTTTTCATTTCATTCTGTGCTTCCAAGTTCCCAGGGTCAAGCTTGAGAACTATCTCATAATCTGTTCACAGACAAATCCGTGTTGTTATCTCTGCGCTTTTAAGTTCAAACAGACAATCTAATTCATTTAAAGGATTGTCACCTTCTAACGCGGATTCATATTTCTCCAGTGCAAACCGTGCTGCTCCTCTTCGTGCATACGCTTTGAAATAGTTGCTGTCCAGAGCTATCGCCAAGTTGCAGTCGGACTCTGCCACAGCATACCTGCACAGAACAACGTCTCAATGATTTACATGGGAACAACACAGTAAAACAGCATACACATCCACCTTAATGTCACATTTATTGAAAAATACTTAAAAAGATGCAACACAGCAGCCAAACGATCGGTGCTGTTTACTTTTTGAGTCTGAAGAAGGAGGTGGCTCGGTTTGTTGGAAGCACAGGGTTGTAAGGATCTGCATCCATCCCTCTGGTGTAACACTCAATGGCTTCGTCGTACTTCCCGTCTTTGAAAAAAGTGTTACCCTGAAAATAAAAGCATAATCTGCTTTAAGGAAAGACTCTTTCTTCCTCTCTTTTTTTGGAGCACTTCTCATACGGTATCTACCTTTTCTTTCTCGGCCAGCGCTTTCTCTCGATCAACTTCCTCAGAGTCTGACTCGTTTGACTCTGCAGGACTTTCCTCCTTATCCATCTCCGACAGAGCCTTGTCCTGCGAGCACAGAAGCAATCAATCTTCAGTCAACTACTTCAATCACGTTACATATATTTGACAAGAATGCATTAGCTACCACATCGAACTTGTCCCATGATCGGTAGTCGTATGCTTTTATCCTTGAGGCTTCGTGGGACTCGTCTCCCTTTGCATCTCCATTGCCTGTCGGCTCCTTCTTCTTCTTCTTCTTCTTTTCCCTCATCTTTGTTTTGTAGTCTTTGTTGCGCACAGGTGGGAGCTTCTTCTATAACACAGAGACAACAAGCTGCTGACACCTGAAGATCATCCAGTGCATTACCTGTCCCTGAGATGGATGGATGTCTGCAGCAGGGACAAACCTGGACCTCCTGAAGTCCTCCCGTCTTCAGCTCCTCGTCCTTCTTCTTTATGTCGGTCTCCCAGCTCTCCAGCTCCTTCATGAAGCTGTGCATGTCCTCCGCATTGTGCCGCATCTGAAGCTGTAACTCAATGGCTTTGTTTCCCCCGGACATGTTATTCCCTGTGAAACAGACATTTGTTTTGGACAATTTCTTAACACTTGTTGCTGTAGTTGTTGTCTTGAGGTTTGTGTGGCAGCCAAGAGGGAAAACACGAGTATCACGCTGTCATGCTTTTGAGGATAGCAGCTAGCTAGCTAGCATAAACACTAAACATTAAGGGGAAATAAAGTAAATGTAAGAGACTCTGTAGCTACTTGAACCTTGTAAAGTACCTGTCACTTCTTTCTTCGGCGGGTAATTACACTTAAAATGTAGCTGTGGTTAATTTGGCTAAATACTGGGACAGAATGTGTCGTTAATCAGAGCTTTCTGTTTATGTTCGGAGCCATGACAGCCGAGTACCAGCAGCCCTTGCGCTCCTGCGCCTGCGCTGGGCGTAACCAAAGATCGTCTATGTTACAACAGATAGCTTCTTCCAGAAACATTTTACGTGCTTTTCAACTTGTAAAAGCCGCCAAAATAACTTTTTGGTTCCACCTACGGGTTGCATACGTAGAAAAAAATTTAAACAATGTCCATTTGTCGTGTCAATAATTGTAATACAGTCAGCCAGTGTAATTGCACTGGGAACTGCCCTTTCTAGGTTTTGTTTTGGTCCACATATCCCGCTTCGAGTTTACGACTTTCCTGCGCACATATGAATAGACGATCTATGGAGTACTCTAACAAAACGCATTTTATATAATTTTAAATATAACGTTAAATAAAGTTATAACGTTATATCTTGACTTTATTTAAAACGGCGATGTCAGCAAAATAATGAAATAATATAATAAATATTCCAATTCATTACCTTTGACCCACCACCACGTGATCTACAAACCAGCGATGATGACCTCTCTTGTCAGCTAGCGGTAGCTAACCTAACACATACATACATGTAGCTAACCGGGGGGGACGTATGCAAACGTTAACATTTCCAAATCGTACGGTAGAAATCATTTCATACAATGGACCAGACTAAACAAGAGAAGGAATATGGATACGAATTATTCCCGGAGAGGAAGACGGGAAAGTACAGGAAGGGAACAATAGGCGAGAGTCTGTTCACTTTCAACCACAAGTGTCAGGTCATGTTACAGTTCGCAATGGAAACTAGTGAGTGTACTAACGTTACCTAGTTACCATTCATTTTAAAAGCAATGTCGTCTCATCAGTGACCAGCGGATACCTTGTGTGACTAAGAGGTTTCTCTGAAATGTGTTTGTGATTCATTGGACATACTAATGTTACCGTAGCTAATACAGCTAGCAGTGACTGCTCTAACGGGTCTCTGTGCTTCTCCCAGGTCCGTACGCCAAACTCCTCCTCAGTGCCATGAAAAGTTCAGGGTGGTACGTACAATGTTCAACTAAAATACACGAGTATTTGTCATTGTTGACTGTTCACTGTAACTCTCACATTCCTGCAAACAACCTGCAGACTGTTTACCTGTTTACCTGTTTACACAGGACTTCTGAACAGATTTTGCAAACCCTACTAGAGCTGTTATAACTTAATGATAATAATTTCTGTATACCCAAATAAGCTATTTTTGAAGCAAAGCCTTAAAATTGCTGTTTGGATGTTGCAAATTAATTTTAATATGAATTGAATAAGGCCTTTTATCTTACATGTTTCCGCAACAAAGTGCACATTCCTAGTCAATATTCCAGTGGCCAAAATATTACTGAGCCCCTTCTCTGATGTTGTTTATTCTGCCTATGTTGTGATGATTTCAACCTGTTCTCCTTCCTCCCAACTCAGCCAAGTGTTTAAAGACCGTCATTTCTCCTGTGAGGATTGTGATGGGACGGTCAGCGGCGGCTTTGACGCAGCTTCTTCTCAAGTAAGGAAGAGATCTTGTCAGTACTAATAAAGATAAAGCGAGTTCTGAAGACTTAAATTAATTTGATTGTTAAAACTGAATGATTTGTGTTTGTGTGCAGATCGTTTTGTGTCAGAACAACATCCACCAGCAGTCCCATATGACCCGAGTGGTCACACATGAGCTCATTCATGCCTTCGACCACTGTCGGGCCCACGTGGACTGGTTCAACAACTACAAACACCTGGCTTGTTCTGAGGTGAGTCCCAACGTGCTGCATTAACTTGCAATGGTAACTTTGCTTATCGTGGGCTTCGTTTTAGTCTGGTATATTTTCTGTTGTTGTGAATGAACCAGTCACAGAATGTTCTCAGTAGTAGTTTGCAGCTATACACAAGAAGCAAAAGTGTATTGTTACTGTCCTTTGATACCAAAATGTAACCAAAGTGCATGGAACAACTCGCAGTCACATTTCCACGCTACAGTAAGAAACTTAATATGGTAGTAAGGCAAGAAATGTAACCGGTTTCATATTTTTGTCCTTTAAAGAATAATTTAAAGAAGTCTGGCAACACCTGCCTAAAGCTCATTGGTTCTTACTGTAAAAGTAAATATTTAAAAGCATTTTACGAATATATACTTTACATATATACATAAAAAGATGTTAACTAGTTTCCTAAAATGTTTTGATGTAGTTTTTGACTAAATATTACTTAAACTAGTAAATACTGCAGTTGTTTGGGACTATTTTCAGCAGCGGATTGATATACATTTGTCACTTTAGGGAGTATTTCAGCATAGACAGACTTATCTTTTAAACTTCCTTCATAGATCCCTTGAAAACACACAGTTTACTTTCAGTATATGATGTGTTTCCTAATGACCAGGAGGTTAGAGTTTGATTGAGACTTGAGTAAAGTCATCCACATTGAATTTCTCCTCCAATTTCATCGTTTGAATGTTTTGTTGGAGCTGAAAAATAATGTTGTAAATCCTGTTCCAAGATTTTTGTTAAACTTTTTAAGAAACAAACATTATCCTGCTGACCTAAATGTTCTGTTTGCAGATTATTATCAAAGACTTTTTTGTGTCATTATTTCAGATTCGGGCAGCTAACCTCAGTGGAGACTGCGCCTTTAACAATGAAGCCGCCAGATTCAACTTCGGCTTGAAGCAGCATCATCAGGTACCTGCACTGGGATGAATCTAACTTTTACCGGCAGGTTTCAGGTTTGTCAAAATGTTTTTTTCCTTGTACAGGAGTGCGTCAGGGGCCGTGCCCTTCGCTCCATCCTGGCCGTGAGGAACGTCAGCCGCAAGGAGGCGGAAAAAATAGTGGATGAAGTCTTCGACACGTGTTTCAACGACCACGCGCCGTTTGGACGGATCCCGCACACCAAGAAGGATGCTGGGTTTGCCTACAGAGATCATCAGAACAGAGATCGATATTATGCAAACCTTTAGCGTCGTCACATTCTCGTTTAACCCCCCCCCCCCCAAGGGTGCTGTGACTGGCGGTGACGCTGACAGGAGCTTGGCAGCGTCAGTGCCGTGGTCAGCGCAAAAGGCCTCAACAGAATGACAGTGTGTCGAAAAACGATCATATCCCTTCAGAAGGGATTTTCAGAGAATGATTTGTCCTTGGAACAGGAAAGCAAAGGAAGGAGCTACAGTACATTTCATTTTCTACCTTCTGGACACTAATTCTGTATAAAGAGATTGTAAGGAGTGATTTTGCTCTGGAAGTAAAGTATTAGTGGAGGCCCTAGTGATTTATTTGTCATTTGTTTTTAGGTGATTTATGGGTGCTTTTAAGGAAATACAGGATTTCCTTTGACTGTCTGCTCTTCATCTTGTTGCCACATTGACCTCCACTAATTTCTTGTAAAAAAAAAAAAAAAAAAAAGAAGCTGATTGTACTTATATTAAACAGAATCAACTTGTGTTTGAGTTAAGGAGATTCCTCTAAAAGTTATTTGTGAGGACAAGGGGGGGGGTTACGTTCGACCTTGGCCCAAAATTGTTTGAATTAATGACTTGCCAAAAGAAGCGTAAGTAAGCGTATTGCTGATTATAACACATTCATGTCTAATCCCGAGAGAGAGAGGATTCTTAAAATTAACATGTGAGACGAGTAATATGAGTAAAGTGAGAAAAGTTCTTCGACAACAACGCGGTCAACTTTGTTCACATCTGTGCTGCCACTGTAAAATGTCACTGCTGACATCTTTATTGGACATTAGCATTTAAAGAATCTCGTGTCCCTCCGCTGAGATTAATGAGGGAAAAAGTTATAAGGGAATTAGCCTCATAATCCCCCCCCTCCCCTTCCTCCGCCTCCACTTCTGCCTATCTCAAAGACAACACCCTCTGCATCATAATCACAAAGTCACTTGGTGTGTCTGCCGTTGGAGTGTAATATGCCACTTATCTCGACGCTCTCCTCTTAGAAAACACTACAAAAACATGATATGAGCGAGTGGGCTCCGACAACAAGGCGAGTGGGTGGGATGGGACGAGCAAAGAAGATTAGGTTAATTTTAGAAGCTTAACAGAGGAAATGATGAAAACAGCTTCAAGGCAGTGGGATTAATGTGAGACAAACACAAGAAGACAAAAGAAGGGAATGATATTTGGATTTGTGCAATGTCATACTCTAAAGCAGGCTAAATAAAGAAATACTAAACAATAGAATTACAGAATTACTGCTGGAATTGTGCACATATCAAATGCCGGCTACTAAACACATTTGATACAATTAGACACGCAGAACAAGGTTGTGAATTTGTAAATTGGCTTAATTCATTATGTGGTACTGAGTTCAAGACAGCAGCCAGGATTTAGGTAATACAGAAGTCACAAGTCCAAGTCCTCGCAACAAACCCACATACATTGAAAGGTGGGGTAAGTGACTCCGGAGAAATGCATTACCATGACAAATACCATGATAAAGTGCAAACAACAGCACAGCAAGAGGACCTGGGGGCACCTGGATAGGTCACCTGGTAGAGCCACGCCATGTACCAAAGCTGAGTCCCTGCTGCAGCAGCCCAGGGTTCACATCCGGACTGTTGTGTCGTCCCCTTTTCCTGTCTATATTCAGCTGTCACTGCTAACAGATTAGAATGGCATTTAACACATTACCTAGAATCGCTAACCCCACCTTTAAATCTCATATACTAAAAAAAGAAGAAGACTGGAATGAGAGCTGATAAAAGAAGCACCGCGTTAATGTTATTAATTAATGATAACTCCCCTCAGGAGGACATACGCTCTCAGTGTCCCCAACGAAAGCCACAGCAGTGACAGTTTCACTTGCGCACGTCTACTTAAAGCTGCAGTAGGTAACTTTTAAACATCCAGCAGACATGGCCTAAATTAGCATCGAGTCGTGTTTCAGGACAAATAATGAATGTAACTGATATTCACTCTCCTTTTAGCTCTGTTTTGGTATCCACCAACTCCTGAGAAAAGCACCTAGCTGCTAAATGCTCCGCTATGTTCACCAGCTAGTTGCTTCCTTTGCCTATCTGCCATTTGGTGCTGAGTAGGTAGTGTTCAATTGGTTTATTTAAAGTTTTTTAATATTGAAAACAGCTGCCTACTGTTTTGGAAACACAGTTGAGGATGAAAAGTAAACCAAAAGACCAAAAAGTTACTCTAAGACTAAAACAATGAGCTGAAAGACGCTAAAACGCTCTGTAAAGCTAAAGGGAACTGCCCTGTGGGTTTCACATTGGGCTCCTTACAGTGCATTGTCATTTGTTCCATTGTTATGACAAATATATTGGTTCATGTAGATTTAAAGTCAAATAAAAATGTTTGCATGCAGAGAGAGTGTATGTTCAAGCTAATAAATGAAGTTAATATAATATTTCTCTGCAACATTTATTTCACAACATCACCAATGCCCCAGCTACTATATTGTGGTCAGTTTGTCTTGTGGAGCAGGTTTAATTTAGTCTCCAACCCTCATTCATGACTGCAGTACCATCCCAGTCCTTTGGATGGCAGTTTTGCCCACTAATCATAAGAACAGGTCCAATCCAGACTTGAAAAGCAAGTGCTGCTGTTTTATTGATGCATATAATTGAACACATTTCATTGAGTACTGTTCCAGGTGAATATTGAACCTTTTATGAGCAGAG